>NW_027188121.1:0-43403 GCF_041381155.1 Argopecten irradians
TGAATGTGTGGAATTTTGCGTTTTTCCTACTTTGTGACAAACTTACTACAACTTTGTTCAAGGGTTGCACCTTGTGCCTTGTGAACATGTTTTTGCAGCAGAAGGTGTGAAGTGGTAAACTGTATTCTTTCAAATGTTTTTCTGTTATACATATAAAAGTTCGTTTTGTTTCAAAGATGGGTGTCCAGGATGTTTCTATATTATTGTTCCAAATAAATGCTGGTATTGATGTCTTGCTCATTGCTCACATATTTTTTCCCTTCGCCAAACAATACCCATAGACAATTGCTGGTACTGACTGCTGAATATTTATATTCAATGTGTTTAACCACGCATGTACTGCCATTTGTCAACCCATGTCAGCAAAACATCAATGTTTACAGAATTATCATATATATATATTGACAGCAACAGTTAAATTAGTTTTCAATTGTCCAGTATTGGCTTGTTTGTCTGGAAGATTTTCTATTTTTTCAGGGTCTTTTTGACATCTTGTGACAGTTTGGTTTGTGATAAAACATCTGTATCAGCTTTGACATTTACTTTACTTTGTAGCAAGATTTTGCATGAAATTATTGTTAAAATCATCAACAAATTTATTTTCAATGAAAAGATGAGGAGAAGCGTGTGGGTAATGCATTGCGCTTACTTCAATTTCGACGTGAAAAAATTAATTGTTTGTCTTCATTTGTCAACCTGATTGTGTCGCAGTCTGTTAAGAAGTTCAGAAAATATAAGGTCATCCTTTTTGTCGCATTATTTCAGTAAGCTCAAACATTGTAAAGTGTTCTTTCCACAGGTTTTTTGCAAGGCCTTGGCCTGGACATGACAGGGTCTTTGAATATCCAGGAATCTCCAACTGGCGAAAGCTGGTACAAATCACCAACAGCAATTATACTGACACCTCCAAAATCTTGTTTAGTACCAGTCAACTGCTGCAGTCTCTCATGGATAAATGCTAGTAGCTTGTTTCCAACCATTGATATCTCATCTATGATGATTACAGAAAGATTTTTGTACTTTGTTCTGTATGTGTTCAATTCATCTGAATACATGTTTTGCTGTGTTTGGTACATTTTTTTGTGAAATGCTTGATGCTATGTCATTCCGCTTGATGTTATATGCTGCTGTTTCCTGTATAGGACATAATAAAATTCGAACATCATTCTGGATTTTTCCTTCTTCTGAACAACCGAGCTCTATGCAAAGTCTGATAAATGGTTTCAATAACAACTGATTTTCTGTTCTGCACTCCAGTTAAAATGAATACCTTGAGAGTGGTTCATCATCTATGTTGGATCCAGTGACTGATGTGCACATGGTTGTGAAATTCTCTTTGTTTGCAATTTAAAGACTGTAGGAGTCTATGGTATTGTTGTTCAGAGATTCGGACTGGGCTCGTTTGCACATCCGAGGTTTTAGCAGGTAAACCAATATCTGGACCTATATCATACTCTTTATGACATTGTGTGTCTGGATCAAAATGTACAAACTGCTCTGAAGGCTGTGGACCTATGTCTGCATCTTCTGCTTCATTATGCTCTGTATTTGGAGCAACTTCATCGAAATCATCAAGTTCACATTCTGCTTGAAGTCGGGCTTGTTCCAGTTCATCAACAAAGTTTTCATATTTCTTTTGTATAGCATTAATGATGTTAGCTTTGCTTCTATAATGTTGTTCGAAGGTTGTGTACCCATTAATTATGTCGGTACTCTCATTGCGCCATGGCAGGAAAAGAAGAATTCTTTCTCGAAAGTACTGCTCAGAGTTAGTTTTCTTGCTGTAACCAACATACCGTATAACTCTTTTGTTCTTTCTTCTTCGTATCTTAATTCCGTTCTTTAAGTGAACTAACACATCTTCCTGTTCAAAGTTTTCTTCTCCAAATGTATCATCGTCATTGTATTCCGATATTTTATCTGCCCTTGGAAATTCTTCCTTAGGAAATGTTACTTCAAGTTCAGATACTACATCTGCTAAACACCAATTCTCAAGTTGTTTTGGTCTTTTAGTGTACCTGGTAATCATATTATCTGCTTTGATATCAGTTGAATTCTCAGGTAGATTTTCCAAATCTTCTTGACTTTTCAAGAGAAACACCCTTTTCATCAGGAGGGGAAGTATTTATAAAAACAACATCTCTTGTAGCTTGTGTGAGTGGCATTTGCAGAATCAAGTAACTAGCTTCTTGGGCACTGACTTCTACAAAGTTCAAGAACTTATTGCCTATATGCCTGACTTGACGTCTTAGGTCCATATTTCCTTCTACTGCTTCTTGTGAGGCTTTTTCAAGCAAAGCACTAATACCTCTCTGAGACTTACTGATGTAAGATACTATGTAGGTAGCACATGCATAGGGATCTAAAACAAACTGAATGTCTAGGTTTGCATGCCATGCCTGGAGTATTGCTAGATTGTAGTAATTCACCCTCATTTCAGCAGGGTTTCTCCTGAGAAATATTTTAGGACCTTTCAGTGATGCTCTGATACATTTTATATATTCTGTCTCTTCCATTTGCACATTGTTTGTAAAAATCCAGAAAACTTAAACTGCAGCCATCTTTGTATTCATTCATTTTCTTCTGAAGATCTGTGTATTTTTTTCTATATTCTGCAACATCAGTTTCCAGTGGTTCTAGAAGCATAGTTCTTGGTAAAGGAGGTAATGGGAACCCAAATCTACACACTGGTTTACCACCTTTTTTGCAGGTTTTAGAATGTTTATGTACTTGAAGTTGTACTAGTTCTGCCAATTCAGGATTATCTGTTTGTAAGGAGCAGGTAATATACTTGTCAACAAATGCAATGAGGTCTTCTACATTATCGTCTGGATATCTTGGGGCACTGTCGGTCCATAGAAGCATATGAATATGTGGTGAGCCTCTGTTTTGGAATTCTACTCTACGAAATGTGTCGGTGACATCACCAATAGGATTGTGTTGACTTTTTAGGAACGAGTTGACAAAAAGTTGAACTCTGTTGTCAAAAAATCTTGCACAGGTAACAGGATCTTTTTGAACTAAATTTGTTTTGAAATTCCAGTCTGCTTTTCTAAGATCATCGTTTTGACAGAGTTTTCCCATCTAACTGAGCCAAGGTTTTGAGAAGATCAGGCCATCTTGTATCTGCTGATGATAAAGACATGAACCATGTAGGCAGACCAAGTTGTCTTATCATTGCAAAAACATCTTTCTTTTTTGATGACAGGTATGCTGGAGAATTGCGTAATGTTCTGAATATGTAATAGCCTTCATTCAACCTCACAATTTCATTTGTTGTTGATGAATCTCTTGCTTGACCTGCCGTCAGAGTTTTGCCATCAGATTTACATCGCCGAAGTGCAAGGTTGACTTTGTCACTTATTTGTTTTGCTTGTATTTTTTTCAACTTGAAAAATATGTTTGGAACAGAATGAGCAGCCCTCCTATCAACACTTCTCATTTCCCATTTTGCAATATCACTGTAATGAACAGGAGTGTGGCGTTCACTGTTTTCTTTCCTTTTCTGACCACAAAATATTGTTGGGAAACAAAGATATTCTGCATCTTTATCTTCATACAAACTAAGGGGTCTTTGGTTTTCACCAGGTGCAAATACATACACTTTGTTGGTATCAGTGTCAGCTTCATCAACAAGTGTATCAGAATTTCCTTGGATACATTCATCTGATGAAATTTCACAAAACTGGTCTTCAGCAGTTTCAATTTCTCTGTCATCATTTAATTGTGATTTACCCGTGTATTCAGATATCATCTCACTTGGATCACTCTGAACATCATCTTTCCATGAAGTGTTGATACTTAATCCTGCGTTTTTATACATCTCGCTGTTTTCCATTAGCCATTGTAGTGCATTCATAACAGCATTTGGGCGAACATTTTCAGTAAAGCAAGCCGATTTATGAGATAAACGTTTTTTCAACTTAACTGCAATGGTTACATGCTCATCAATCTGTCTTGGTAAAGCATTTACTGTTGGTTGAATGTCAACAGGCACATTTACCACATTTCCTTTAGCTGACAGCTGACCTCCTCTAGGCAACTCTCTTATTTGCATAAAAGGTATTCTCTGTGATATCAGTCTTTCTTCAAGAGGGTGCAACTGCAACACATCTGGCTTGGTAGGCCATATCATTCCATTTTTTCGAGAGAGTCTTGGAATTTTTTCCTCCTTCAGTGATGCTAAACAAGTTCTGCACAGCCATTCTTCCTCATTTTGTGATTTCAATCCTGTACAATAGGTTTTACTTTGTTCACTGATATTTGTGTTAGAAAGCTTAACAACACTCCGTGGAAACCATGTTTGATGGCAACATGTACACACAAAAAGTGGACCTTCTGCTGCGTTCTTGTGGAATTTTTCAATACATTGTTCAATAGATTCGCCCATTTTTCTTTTTATTGAAAGTTCTGCCTCATGTTCGCAAAAATCGCTGTATGTTCGTTTAATACCTTTTACAACTTTGTCCTTGTCCCTTTCATTATTTCTACACCTTTTCCGACTTTCTTGTTTCAATATTCTTTCACAGTCTAATTGCAGTGGATCCATTCGTTTTAATTTCTTTGCTTGCATCTCTTGCTCACAAAACTCTTTGTCTTCTCTTGCTTTTCTCATACTTTTTAAAGTGTTTTGTTTAGTTTTAATTTTCATGTCAGGTTTTTGTCTAGCAGCTTTTTGTGCTTTATATTCTTGCTCACAAAACTCTTTGTCTTCTCTTGCTTTTCTCTTACTTCTTAAAGTGTTTTGTTTAGTTTTGATTTTCATGTCAGGTTTTTGTCTAGCAGCTTTTTGTGCTTTATATTCTTGCTCACAAAACTCTTTGTCTTCTCTTGCTTTTCTCTTACTTTTTAAAGTGTTTTGTTTAGTTTTAATTTTCATGTCAGGTTTTTGTCTAGCAGCTTTTTGTGCTTTATACTCTTGCTCACAAAACTCTTTGTCTTCTCTTGCTTTTCTCTTACTTTTTAAAGTGTTTTGTTTAGTTTTGATTTTCATGTCAGGTTTTTGTCTAGCAGCTTTTTGTGCTTTATACTCTTGCTCACAAAACTCTTTGTCTTCTCTTGCTTTTCTCATACTTTTTAAAGTGTTTTGTTTAGTTTTGATTTTCATGTCAGGTTTTTGTCTAGCAGCTTTTTGTGCTTTATATTCTTGCTCACAAAACTCTTTGTCTTCTCTTGCTTTTTTCATACTTTTTAAAGTGTTTTGTTTAGATTTTAATTTTCATGTCAGGTTTTTGTCTAGCAGCTTTTTGTGCTTTATACTCTTGCTGACAAAACTCTTTGTCTTCTTGCTTTTCTCTTACTTTTTAAAGTGTTTTGTTTAGTTTTAATTTTCATGTCAGGTTTTTGTCTAGCAGCTTTTTGTGCTTTATACTCTTGCTGACAAAACTCTTTGTCTTCTCTTGCTTTTCTCTTACTTTTTAAAGTGTTTTGTTTATTAATCATTTTCCTTTGTGGGTTTTGTCGTGTGGCTCTTTGAGCTGCAAGCTCCTTTTCACAATATTTCTCCGATGTCCTCACTTTCTTCATGGCTTTTTCTGTGTACTTTCTATCCTTGATTCTATAATCTTCACTTGCCCTACGTTTTTTCATGTAGTTATTCATGTATTGCTTTCTGTCCGATTTAAAGTCTAAATCCTTTGTGCTTTGTAGCAATTTATTTTTACTCATATTTGTTTGGTACTGAAAATATTTGTCCAACAGTGTCTGCTTGTTTTTTGAACTGTTAATTACATTCCTCGCTTCGTAGATTATTGAATCCAAATATCTTTCCTTGTCTTCCTTTAAGCTTGTATCTTTCTGCATATCAGGAACTGTGACATTTGGGGGAAATAAATTTGTTTCAATGTGATGATGTTCAACAGAAGCAGCTGTTACTTCAAACATATCTTGTGGTGAATGGTTCATTGACCTTGCCAGGTTTATGCAATGACAATACACCTCTTGAACATTATGGAGAAATTTGAGAATACTGCTCCCATCTGAAATTTGCAAGCCTGATCTATTTCTAGAGTGTGAATCAAATACAAAATATCCTGCTGTTTGCTTGACAACAATAAACGTGTTACCTTTGAATGTAATAAATGCACCATGGACGTTTTCTTGATCTAAAGCAATCTGCAGTGCTTCAAACAGTGTAACAAACTGAAAATGATCCAAATCCTCGACATTTCCAAAGGTACCTGATAGTGATTCTTGAAACTCTATTTTGAACATTTTTTCATTGTATTCTATATGTCGTGGGATATCTGGTATAGAGAGATAATCGTAATTCATTGTGGAACTTTGTCTTAGATACCCATATATTTCATCTCCTTTTATAAGAGTATGGTCTAAATCAACAGCTGTCCAGAGACTCATTTTTTTCTCTCTACTATATAGAAGAGCAGATAAACTGTTAAGTACACACTGCTTTCCTGCATTTTGAGAAAATCTGTGATGGCCCTGATGAAAATTCCCTTGAATAGTATCACAATTATGTAACACATTGCTCAAATGTATAGTTTCACCTGAACCAACATATGTTGTTGATTTATTGTCTTCTATAGAATTTACTCCTGATATGACTTTGTTTGATCCATGACCTTCAACAGCAAAGACTGTGTCTACAGACAATACAACATTGTAATGTGTCTGATCGCAATGTGTCATATAAATGGCTTCCAGTTCCACTTTTGTTCTTTTATCTACTTGATTTGCAGAGAAGAGCTGCCATGAATGTACTGCTTCATCAAAAATGTAAATGTCTGTTTGAAGCAAGTCTGCTGCAGCCAAGATCTCGACTTCAGTAGCCCATGTACCATCATGTAGCATGCTTTTCTTCGACAAATATTCAGGTACAGACTTATAACCCAGACGTAAATACATAGCTGTTGAATTTATTTTGAAATTTTATCATATGCGCAACAACTGCTTTCCGCAATAATTTATGGTGACTTTCTTCGTCTGATACCGCAAACGACAAGGCTCTGAAGAAACAATTTCCATCACCCATTATGATTTTCGTGTTCAGAGGTTTTCCCAAGATTCTTCGGTCGCATGTTTCAGATGATATAATGTTCGTTTCAATACCCAACTTGCTGATCAGTTTGCATTTTGTGCAAAACGATAATTTCTGAAAATAGTAAGTAACAGGACCAGTTTGTTTTTCAAAAATAACATCCATACTGCTGGTAAAAGCTGTACTATCAGCAAGTTTATGAGTTTGGTCTTGCTCTGAATTTCTTTTTAAATTAACATTTCTCTCAGCACAAACATCTTCTACATGCTTTAGAAAAGATACGATGCTCTACTGATTTCATCATTTCATCACTTAAGCGGATTTGTTCAGGTGATGTTGTATTTTCATGATCAAGTTTTAATTTTCCGCCAACAACTTTTGGTTTTCTCTTCCTTGTTTCATGTTTGATTGAAGGAAGTTTTGTATCATCAGTCTTCAAGTTTTGTACAGAACTTTGATCAATTTGCAATTGCTCATCATTTGTTTGTGCCTTCAATCTATACTTTAGTATTCCTTTCTTTTGCTTACTTGAGCAAATCTTTGCCTTTGATTTTCCGTTGCTGGCGCATTTAGTTTTCCCTGTAGTTCTGATGCAACATTTTTCTGTGCATTGGGCATTCTTTTCTGTGACCACAACTAGGTTTTTGCTTATTTTTCTAACATTTGATGGCAATTTTTGACTCTGTAGACATTTTTTCTTTGGATTTGTGATGTTTCTTTTTCTCATTGCTTGTTTACCCATCCTGGTATATTTTTCAGTATTTTGATCAGGTTGAATTGCATCTGCTGACATTTGTGTAACTTTGCTTTTTTTCCGGTTTGATTTATTTGTTATCAGCATGATATTGTAGAGAGGCTTTTTCTTTATTTTTCTTTTCCGTTTGGAGTTTGTTGTCTGCTTTTTTATAGCTTTGTCATTAATCTTTTTTCTTATGCGTTCATACTTAGCAGTGACTAGCATAATGTTATACAAAGGTTTATGTTTTCTGTTCTTATTCAGAACTGTGGTACTCAAGTTTTTTCCAACAGAATTTAAGGTTTTTTTCACAGTTTGGTTCAGGAAATTTCTACCTGTAGTTGGCTGTTGAGAAATGTTGGTTTCTGTCTGTAGTTCAGTATTCTTTGCTAAGATCAAACTAGTACTTAAATCTTGTGTCAAATTATTGCTCAATTCAGAGGTAGATTCATTCCATTCAGTATTCAAATCAGTTTCCATAAAATTTGTCGAAGCATTGCTTAATTTATTGTTCAAACTGCAGCTTAAATCTTTGTTCAAACCAGTGTTTCGATCATTGCTCAAATCAATACTCAAACCAGTGCTCAAACCAGTGCTCAAACCAGTGCTCAAATCAACTTCAAGTGCCTTTTTCGGGGGCGTACCCTTCATGTCAACCAGTGCCTTTTCTACAGGGGGCGTACCCATGTCGTCAACCAGTGCCTTTTTTACAGGGGGCGTACCCATGTCAATGTCACTCGTAAAGCATTTTTGAAAATGGAACACTCAAACCATCGTCAACCAGTGCCTTTTCTACAGGGGGCGTACCCATGTCGTCAACCAGTGCCTTTTTTACAGGGGGCGTACCCATGTCAACGTCACTCGTCAAGCCTTTGTTTGAGGGGTGGCCATTCCCCTTCTTTGCAGCAAGCCCTCTTCGCCAAAACTTCCCTCTAGGCATTGAGAAAGATGGAATCTGAAATTAAAATTATACAATATTAGTAAAGTAAAACATGACTGATCAGCAATTACTAGCATATACAATCAGCACAGCCAACACTCATAATTATCTGTGTTCTATGTTCCACTTTGTCAATGAATTTGGCATATACCACAGAATACAGAACTGAAGAAGTATCAAATGTAAATGTTATTATCAAAATATTAGCACTAAAATTTTCAAAGTGCAAAAATGATTAAAGTTCATTAACACTCTAAAAACTTGAATTGATTTTATTAGTTTAACGTCCTATTAACAGCCAGGGTCATGTAAGGATGTGCCAGGAATGGACAGTAAAGAGGAAAGCCGGAGTACCCGGAGAAAAACCAATGACCAGTGGTCAGTACCTGGTAACTGCCCCACTTCGAATTCGAACCATCTGATGATGGTGGGCTAAAACTGTAATTATGCAAAACTAGGCCACTAGAGAAACCTACATATGGAATTTGAAGAATATCCCTTCGGTAGTTTCTGAGATATAGATGTAATAAACTTCAAATATCAAAATCCAAGATGGCAATACCTGTCACCCATCTTAATATTTGATTGCTCTAAAAATGCAATATGGACATAGAACTATGGTCTTAGGGGCTAAAAATACAAAACAAATGTGTAATTGACTAACCTGCATATATGCCATAACATGATTTTGATAGTTTAACCTAAATAGTTTTATAGATACAGATTGTACGAAAAAGAAATCTTCTGTTGCAATTCATAAAATAATTGGGGCAATGCTTTAGTTTTCGTCATTATTTTTACAAGTGACTTTTAATTCACACGTATATATGCCTGTGCTTAGTTTCAAGCTCAAATTAGTGACCTAGATAGACTAATATGAAGGTAAAACTTAAATATTAAAGGACCACTACGACCTTTGCAAAACAGAAAGTAAAAAGTTTCTTGAAACAATAATACTACAGACAAGAGATCCCAGAGGGATCGATCTTGGCGCCCACCAAAGAATGATCTATGTCTGGACAATGGAAAGATGATACTCTTTTCTCTACTTTTCAAACTTTTTCAAACATACTACAAAACCCAAGATGGCTGCCTCTTGTTGATTCAATCAGTCCCAATCCCAATATGCACAACAAGGGCCCTAGGGGAACCTACATGTGAAATTTGAGAATGATCCCTTCAGTACTTAATGAGAAAATAGCGATAACAAACTTTAACTATCAAAATCCAAAGATGGCTGCTTTGTTGACTAATTGGTCCCAACATGCAATATGCACAACTAGGGCCATAGGGAAACCTACATATGAAATTTAAGAAAGATCCCTTTCGTACTTTCTGAGAAATAGCGATAACAAGAATTGTTAACGGACGGACGGACAGACGGACGACGGACAAAAAGCAATTTGAATAGCCCACCATCTGATGATGGTGGGCTAAACATGTATATCAATTATAAATGGCCTAAGAGGATGTTAAAACACCAACAAAATGCTAGATTCCCAGCGTAAACTATTGTTAACAGTGAAGAATCAATTGCTGTTTTGCCATGTCGCCCAGTGATTTAATCGACAGACGAGTTGGCAAGAAACAAGTCCCGTTATGAAAATGATTAAATTGTCAAGAAGGTGATGGTAAGTGTAACGGTTGATTAAAGGGACAATTCAGTCAAAGAGAACATTAAAATTTGTACACATATCGAAAAAAAAACCCAGTTCTAATAGAAATTAGATCAGTCGGTTTTACTGTGATATGCCAGAAAAGCCCATGGTGGTGAAATCCGTGTTGAAATGTTCAAACTCGCTCGCTTTCCGCCATTACACATTGTGGTCCAACATCTTGTATGCCGAACCTGTCCCTTGCTTGTAGCTAGAGTAATGCTACTTTTGTCTATAACTGCTCAAATCGCTCTGACAGTAGTGTGTTTACCTTATTAGGTGAATTATCTTGCCTAAGAATCATTTTATCACCTCCTCAGTGGTTATGTTGTTCATTTGTTTCAACGTGCGTGACTTTGGCTCGGATATGGGTACAGCGTACATATTTGTACCTGCTTAATCATATTGATCAACGATTGTAATTTAATTACAACGGTATCAACTAAAAATACTGTAACAATGACGTGGAATTTGTCAATATTTTATGTATCATAAGAAATGTAGAACAATACATTTATGCCGTATTTTACTTCTTGCTTTTGTAAAGATTTAGCCTGAGTGAATTGTCTCTTTAATAACTTCTGTGACTATATAAAAATCTTGTTTTTACATTCCCAATTTAAAAATTGAAAGCCATTTCGGAAAGGTAGTGGCTCATTAATTACCTGTAGGTCTAACATTCTTAGCAATTGAAATTATTTTTAATTTTTATTCCTTATATATAATGCAATTTTCATCCATCCGAGGGCGATAAGAGTATAAAAAAGGAATATCTTTTTCCTATTTGAGTAAAAAGCTGCACAGAAGACATCTTGAGTGATGGTTCAAGGTCAATATAATTTTGATAATGTTTATAAACATGTATAATTATAATTATTGAAAAGCTTACGTAGACCTTGAAACTAGTTGAAAGCCATATCTGTTTAGGCACAGAAGCTTAACGTTCTGTCAATAACATATAGTAAAAGTATATACCCGTATACGCACACTCTCGCATGATTACAAAATCACACTATCATGTGATTAAAAACAAATTATACTCGGAAAATTTCAAAATGAAAACATTAGTGAAAGATAAACCTTCTAATTTATTCTTACCTGAATCTAACAATTACATTTTGTCCTGAATCTTAACTTAAATGCCTTTTTATGTGAGCAGTTGCTTCGGAATTTTCTGCCTGGCAAGCGCAACGGAGAATGACGTTGAGATATATATTTTGTAGCTGGAGTCACATATTTTTGCAGAAAGTGAAAGTAGAAGTATTATGTGTTCAATATTGTTTTTATTGTTATAAACTCAATGCCAGTAATTCAGCAAAGCTATGATTCTAATAATTAACAATTCTATAAATGGTTTCTAGCAGTAGAGTTAGTCAGCACACACAATATATAGTTAAGCAATAAACACAAAACACATGTAAACTTAAACATCGATAAAAAAACTGATGGGTCAGGGGAGATTACTCTTTTCGCCGTTGGAAATCCTTTATTGACCGCGGGGTAGATTTCTATTTAGTAACACAATTAAAAAAACAACAAACGAAAGAATGAATTAAATGCTGCGCTCTCAGATAGGCTTTGCCTTAAATTATCTTATTTTATTTATTTAGAGTACAGGTACAAATAACACGGCTCCAAATAACATTAGCATTGGGACAAACGAGTGTATACGCCTAGTACATAAAATTAAATCCGCGAAGACAAATTTAATAAGAAAGCAGATCATGTTTACTCATTCATAACGAAATGTTACTCGCCACAAAATAAAATTACATAAACACCGCAAATCCTGTGTAAACTCCCAGAATCTCTGTCAAATATTACTGGATCATAATTTGGCCCAGTTATGTGCTGAGGAGCCGATTTCTTTACGATGCTGACGATATTTTAATCACCAAAACCATTTGTAAATCGGTTCACGTTAAAACATGTTATATGTGATGTACAAACAATGTTAAAAACGCCATTTACACCAACAAAACGCAACAAAAAGTTCAACATTGCCAGCACTTTTTACAAAACAGTCACCACGTTACCTTGTCGAATCCCAGAATGCAATTCTTCGATAACTTCCTGTTGATACACAGAGTTATCGTTCTTGTACTCAGATACAAAATCTACGAGTTCGAATCACACCGCCGGCGTATTTTTTTTTTTTTTTTTTTTTTTTTTTTTACATATATATATATATTTCTAGCGTTTAATTTTCACCACTGAATAAACTGAAATATTTTATTCATGCCAAAGAAAAATATTCAATAATTATTAAACATTATCATTGCCTTGTACACCACCAAAACAAAACATGCATGTACAATGAATATTATCTGATAAATACAGGAAACAGTTCCACTCTATTTCTATCAGTTTAATGCTTAACAGCACAATTGGTACAAAGGAAACAGATAAGATTTGTTAACTTGGTAGCAATCCAGGATTTCTTGATATTTTCTCCAAGGATATCACTGGATAATATGAATCATTATACAGGATAAAAAGAGCGAAGTTTAATTGTTTATTTTTCATTTCTATACTATTTTTAAAAATATACATTAATAAATTAAACAACATCATTTAAAGTTGGTCTATTTACAGATGTTGAAGTATAATCCGGAGGGTTCTGATGATAATACTGGCAATATAGGAAAATCATAGAGAAATTCTGACCAATGAGAACCAATGATATTGCAGAACATTTTTAAGAACATAAAAAAATGTTGCAGAAAGGAAAATTTTGTTGTTGTAGTTTAAAAGAAAATATACACAAATTCAACTTTCAAGTATTAAAGAAGTTTGTAACAGACTCACCATTAGGAGAATAATATGGGAACGGGCCACCTCAGATTAGTGGGATATAACCCAATCATTTAACAAATTTGAATCCCCATGCAATCTACAACTTAAATATGAGCATGAAAACAAACTCTTCTTTTGGGTTAAACAAACATTTATTTGCATTATACTTACATGAACTGTTCCAACAAGCAACAGTTTTAATGTAAATAAAATCTGTAGGCAAAACATCAATTGCATAATTTGATCTGATAATTGTTTAGCATACTAAAACCCCCAGGTATTATGACAATAAACCTTTTCACTTAAACATGAGAACTCAAGAGATTTGTGGGTTGATTTAATTTCAGGGTTCATCCAGTGCCACTGGTCCGGGGTTTTGAATATACAAATGTTATGCCATTTGCTGAGATGTCAACTTAATCTGGACCATGTCAGGATCATTTCATGCAAGTTTCAACTAAATCGCAATGGTAGAACTTGAGGAGAAGTTAAAAATGTTTTCAAGATGGCACCTGTTGCAGCCATCTTGGATTTCGGATCGACCTGAAAAATAACAACACTTTGTCGGGACCATCTCAGGATCATTTCATGCAAGTTTCAGCTAAATCACACTGGTAGAACTTGAGAAGAAGATCAAAATGTGATTTCAAGATGGTGGCTGTGGCGGCCATCTTGAATTTCAGATTGACCTGAAAAAAAAACAACAGTTTGTCGAGACCATGTCAAAATTGTTTCATGCTAGTTTCAGCCAAATCTCACCAGTAGAACTTGACGAAAAGTTCAAAATGAGTTTTCAATATGGCAGCTGTGGCAGCCATCTTGGATTTCGGATCAACCAGAAAAATAACAACACTTTGTCGGGAACATGTCAGGATTGCTTCAATGCAAGTTTCAGCCAAATCGCACTGGTAGAACTTGAGAAGAAGTTCAAAATGTGCTTTCAAGATGGCGGCTGTGGCGGCCATCTTGGATTTCGGATTGACCCGAAAAATAACAACACTTTGTCGGGACCATGTCAGGATCATTTCATGCAAGTTTCAGCCAAATCGCACCGGTAGAACTTGAGAAGAAGTTCAAAATGTGTTTTCAAGATGGCGGCTGTGGCGGCCATCTTGGATTTCGGACCGACCCGAAAAATAACAACACTTTGTTGGGACCATGTCAGGATCATTTCATGCAAGTTTCAGCCAAATTGCACCAGAAGAACTTGAGAAGAAGTTAAAAATGTGTTTTCAATATGGTGGCTGTGGTGGCCATCTTGGATTTTGGATCAACCCGAAAAATAACAACACTTTGTCGGGACCATGTCAGGATTGTTTCTTGCAAGTTTCAGCCAAATTGCACCGGTAGAACTTGAGAAGAAGTTCAAAATGTGTTTTCAATATGGTGGCTGTGGCGGCCATCTTGGATTTCGGATCGACCCGAAAAATAACAACACTTTGTCGGGACCATGTCAGGATCATTTCATGTAAGTTTCAGCTAAATCGCACTGGTAGAACTTGAGAAGAAGTTAAAAATGTGTTTTCAATATGGCGGCTGTGGCGGCCATCTTGGATTTCGGATCAACCCGAAAAATAACAACACTTTGTCGGGACCATGTCAGGATTGTTTCATGCAAGTTTCAGCCAAATCGCACCGGTAGAACTTGAGAAGAAGTTCAAAATGTGTTTTCAATATGGCGGCTGTGGCGGCCATCTTGGATTTCGGATCGACCCGAAAAATAACAACACTTTGTCGGGACCATGTCAGGATTGTTTCATGCAAGTTTCAGCCAAATCGCACTGGTAGAACTTGAGAAGAAGTTCAAAATGTGTTTTCAATATGGCGGCTGTGGCGGCCATCTTGGATTTCGGATCAACCTGAAAAATAACAACACTTTGTCGGGACCATGTCAGGATCATTTCATGTAAGTTTCAGCTAAATGGCACTGGTAGAACTTGAGAAGAAGTTCAAAATGTGAAAAGTTAACGCACGGCGGACGGCGCACGGCGCACGGCGGACGGCGGACGGCGGACGGCGGACGACGACGGACGAAACATGATGACTATAGGTCATCCTGACCCTTCGGGTCAGATGACCTAAAAATGGTAGTTTCTGCTCCTGCTTAGCGTTCAGCATACAGGGAGTGGGACGACTGATTCGCCCGTTGCCAGTATAATGTGACCTGGTGGGGTGTGTTGCTTGGTGTCTTTGGCGGCATGCTTCAGTGATATAGCACTATAAAAAGGGCAACAGTTCCACTGTACAAGAAGACACAACACGAACATACCGCAGTCTCCCAGTACACTCACCTCGCACAACATACACGCAACACACCCGCATACATGGGAGGCCGTCCTTACATGACCATAGCTATAGGACGTTTTCAAACAAACAAACCCTGTGAAATATTCCAGAACAATTCTAGAATCTCTTCTAGATCCATTTGTTTTGTTCTGGAACAGGTGTTCTAGAATCGTGCTTCACAGGTTCTGGAACAGGTGTTCCAGAACCAATCCAGAAATGTTAAATGAGACAAAATATTTTTTTGAACAGTTCTAGAACCATTCTGGAACTGATACTTCGAACTATTCTAGAACAGTTGTAGAACAGATGTTCCAGACTAGTTCTAGAACTATTCCATAAGATATTTTTCCTAATGGTTCCATATCTGTTCTAGAACAGGTGTTCTAGAATGGTGATAAACACGTTCTGAAGAATTCTACCTAAGTTCAAGACCAGTTTCAGAACAGGTATACACATATATGCAGCCGTCCTGAAAAATCGTTGGAAATTTCATCAAGGATATAGTTTGACGTGCACCTGCAACCTTACCTTTATGGAAGTGTTTGTTTGTTTGTTTGATTAATTAACGTACTTTTAACAGCTATGGTAATGTAAGGACGGCCTCCCATGTATGCGCGTTGCTGCGGTTGTGTTGCGTGTATGTTGTAGCGAGGTGAGTGTTTGTTTTGGGAGACTGCGCTATATTCATGTCATGTTGTGTCTTCTTGTATAGTGGAACTGTTGCCCTTTTTATAGTGCTATATACTGTCACTGAAGCATGCCGCCGAAGACACAAGCAACACATCCCACGGTCACATCTATACTGAAACGACGGCGAACCAGTCGTCCCACTCCCTGTATGCTGAACGCTATGCGAGGAGCAGCATCGAAACTTACCACTTTTATAGACTTTGGTGTGTGTCTCGGCCAGGGGACAGAACCAGAGCCCTTCCTCACATGGGCGAAACGCTCAACTCAAGGCCAAAAGTGAAGGGAGGTGCCAAGGGCAGGCTCTTCAGGAAAGATAAAGTCAGTTAGGAAGAAGAGAAAAGATAAGATCCTATCAAAATAAGTTATACTCATGCTTACATATAGACAGCCTTGCAATATATCTGGCAATCAGCTGGCCTGGTAAAATCCTAATAGTTACTAATCAAATACAAAGAAAAACAAATAATACAATTTGTATTACGTATACAAATACAATATTTCTTCAAAGCACTGTAAAAGTCTGTCTACAGATTCATTTTAGCTCAATATAATATTAATTATTTAGTTTGACTTTTTGGCACTTCTGCGTTGCATTTTTAAGAATATTATCGAATTTCTTATTGAATATGTTTATAGATAATTCTGGAAATTTGGTCAAGAAGACTCTTTCAAGCAATCTCAGTTTTTCAGTGCTGAAACATGGCTTTGGATTCTCTCCAGTGTTGGAGGTTTTCTTCCCAGTCCTTGTGCACGAGATCAATTCATCTTGCGTAAACACACTGGAAGCAAGTATCTTTAAGCTCAGTGTTTCACTATTGTTACCATTTAAATGGGCTACTTTGGCCATTAGTTGTTCAAAGTTCAACTTCTGATCATCTTGATCCGTATTAGGAGAAGCAGCGTCACTGTGAGTTTCCTGCATGGCCTCAACTTTGCGTTTCAATGACTTAATACTGGTTTTCAAATGTCTTACTTCACTCTCCAGATCCTGCACCTTCTGTTCAAGTTTCCGTTTACTGCAAAGAAGCAATACTGAGTTATAACACTTTATTTTCATGTTGCCCTCCATCCCCAAATTAACAGCCCTCAACAATCAATGATTTTCAATTGTGTTTTGATGGACAATTCACACATGTTTGAAATAAAGACGTGGAGTTCCTTGTTATTGTCTTTTTGTTATCATTTACTAATGCTATAATAGCCTACCCCAGTACATGTGGATCATTCATAATCATTGACACAGCTGCATTTATCTTAATTGAAAATCTAACACCACTAAATGAAAAGTCAGTTGAATAAAAACTTGTAATACAAGATACAAGTTCAGCGTAAAGTCCATTTACATACAGAAACTAATAAAATTTTAAATAAAACTATACAATTAATTGATAGTTTGAAACCATCATTAATTTCCAATCAAATGCACTGCCATAGGTGTAAGATAATTATTCTAATTAATGAACACAGCACTATATATGTATAATGAAATATATATAAGAATTGTCCTTGCGAAAGAAAAAAAAAGTATATATTATAAATTTTAAAAAATGACAGATTACTGCTAGTGCTTTCACCCAGTCACAGCTGGAGCTCCATAAGTGCTAGCAGTATATATTCTGTGTCATTTCTTAACATTTATATATAATACACAGAATTGTCCTTGCTGAAGAATATATATATATATTAAGTTGAAATGATACAGACTAACTGCTATATGCCTTCCCCATCAAAGGGACCTCTAGATATTCAGACGATGGGGCAAATGTGCAAGCAGTAGTCTGTTGTCATTTTTAAATGTTTATATAAACAAACATTTCCCTTCCACATCTGCACTAAGATATGAAGCTGAACATGATGAAAATACATTAATACCAATACTGTCCTTGAGGTGGAATGATTATAACTTGCGATTGTAGAATAATCAATCATGTATATTTTAAGTATTAAATAAAAGGCAGTTTCTCTCTCTTCTTTAAACAAAAATTTAAATTTACGAATTTTTCAAATTACAAGAGGCCCAGAGGGCCTGTATCGCTCACCTGGTTTTTTGTTAGTAATTATCACAAGACTCTGACAATTAGAAAAATAAGCAAAATTGACTCCCAAAGTTTAATTTTGAATCACAACCATACAATGATGCTATTGATACCATACAAATATGCTATCCAATACATAGGTTCAGAGACAAAGTAATTTATATGAAAATAGTAGCCTAATTGACCTTTTGACCTCGCATCTATTGCCGTCTAAGGCCCCGGGGGTCAGCCCTATCATTTGTACAATTTCAAATCCCAACCCTATAAGGATGCTACCATTGCACTATAAGTGCTCTTCCATTCTTAGTTGCAGAGAAGAAGTCGTTTATATGGAAATAGCTAAATTGACCCCTTTTGACCCCACCCTTCAGGCCCACGGGGGGTCAGCCCCATCATTTGCAAAATTTTGAATCCAAACCCTATAAGGATGTAACCATTGCATTATGAGCGTAATCCCATGTTAAGTTGCAGAGAAAAAGTCATATATATATGGAAATTGACCACTTTTGACCCCGCCCTCAGGCCCCGGGGGGTCAGCCCTATCATTTGCACAATTTTGAATCCCCACACTATAAGGATACTACCATTGTATTATGGGTGCTATACCGTGCTTAGTTTCAGAGAAGAAGTCGTTTAAATGGAAATTGCCAAATTGGCCACTTTCGACCCCGCCCCTCAGGCCCCCTGGGGGTCAGCCCCATCATTTGCACAATTTTGAATCCCCACCCTATAAAGATGCCACCATTGCATTATGGGTGCTATACCATGCTTAGTTTCAGAGAAGAAGTCGTTTATATGGAAATAGCCAAATTGGCCCCTTTTGACCCCGCCCCTCAGGCCCCCCGGGGGTCAGCCACATCATTTGTACAATTTTGAATCCCCAACCTATAAAGATACTACCATTGCATTATGAGTGCTATCTCATGCTTAGTTTCAGAGAAGAAGTCGTTTATATGGAAATAGCCAAATTGACCCCATTAGACCCCGCCCCTCAGGCCCCCAGGGGGTCAGCCCCATCATTTGTACAATTTTGAATCCCCACCCTATAAGGATGCTACCATTGCATTATGGGTGCTATCCCATGCTTGGTTTCAGAGAAGAAGTCGTTTATATGGAAATAGCCAAATTGACCCCTTTTGGCCCCGCCCCTCAGGCCCCCGGGGGGTCAGCCACATCATTTGTACAATTTTTAATCCCCACTCTATAACGATACTACCACTGCATTATGAGTGCTATCTCATGCTTAGTCAGAGAAGAAGTCGTTTATATGGAAATAGCCAAATTGACCCCATTTGACCCCGCCCCTCAGGCCCCCGGGGGGTCAGCCCCATCATTTGTACAATTTTGAATCCCCACCCTATAAGGATGCTACCATTGCATTATGGATGCTATCTCATGCTTGGTTTCAGAGAAGAAGTCGTTTATATGGAAATAGCCAAATTGACCCCTTTTGGCCCCGCCCCTCAGGCCCCTGGGGGGTCAGCCCCATCATTTGTACAATTTTGAATCCCCACCCTATAAGGATGCTACCATTGCATTATGGGTGCTATCCCATGCTTGGTTTCAGAGAAGAAGTCGTTTATATGGAAATAGCCAAATTGACCCCCTTTGGCCCCGCCCCTCAGGCCCCTGGGGGGTCAGCCCCATCATTTGTACAATTTTCAGTTAGTAGCCCATAAGGATGCTACCAGTCAAATTTTGTTGAAATCCGACCAGCGGTTATGGAGAAGAAGTCGATTGTTGACGGACGGACGGACGGACGACGGACGACGGACGACGACGACGACGCCGGACGCCCGGACGCCACGGTATGGCATAAGCTCACCTTGGTCCTTCGGACCAGGTGAGCAACTCCCATCAAAGGGACCTCTAGATATTCAGACGATGGGGCAAATGTGCAAGCAGTAGTCTGTTGTCATTTTTAAATGTTTATATAAACAAACATTTCCCTTCCACATCTGCACTAAGATATGAAGCTGAACATGATGAAAATACATTAATACCAATACTGTCCTTGAGGTGGAATGATTAGAACTTGCGATTGTAGAATAATCAATCATGTATATTTTAAGTATTAAATAAAAGGCAGTTTCTCTCTCTTCTTTAAACAAAAATTTAAATTTACGAATTTTTCAAATTATAATCAATAACCTGAAGAACACTAGCGATAGCAAATCAAAGCCTTCACTTTTCTGCGTCACATTTGATCTTTCTTAAGAATAGTTATGGTACCTTGAGTGGGACATCCCAGATGATGCCCTGTTGTTGGAAGGACTGAATGTGACTGAAGACTCGCCGTCACTGGGTGGTATTGTGACTGTAGACTCAAGCTCCTTATTGGATGGACCTGTGACTGAAGACTCCCCGTTATTGGATGGACTTGTGACTGACGAACTCCTGTTATTAGATGGACTTGTGACTGACGAACTCCTGTTATTAGATGGACTTGTGACTGACGAACTCCTGTTATTAGATGGACTTGTGACTGACGAACTCCTGTTATTAGATGGACTTGTGACTGAAGACTCCCCGTTATTGGATGGACTTGTGACTGACGAACTCCTGTTATTAGATGGACTTGTGACTGAAGACTCCCCGTTATTGGATGGACTTGTGACTGACGATCTCCTGTTATTAGATGGACTTGTGACTGACGAACTCCTGTTATTAGATGGACTTGTGACTGACGATCTCCTGTTATTAGATGGACTTGTGACTGACGAACTCCTGTTATTAGATGGACTTGTGACTGACGAACTCCTGTTATTAGATGGACTTGTGACTGACGATCTCCTGTTATTAGATGGACTTGTGACTGACGAACTCCTGTTATTAGATGGACTTGTGACTGACGAACTCCTGTTATTAGATGGACTTGTGACTGACGAACTCCTGTTATTAGATGGACTTGTGACTGACGAACTCCTGTTATTAGATGGACTTGTGACTGACGAACTCCTGTTATTAGATGGACTTGTGACTGAAGACTCCCCGTTATTGGATGGACTTGTGACTGACGATCTCCTGTTATTGGATGGACTTGTAACTGAAGACTCCCCGTTATTGGATGGACTTGTGACTGAAGACTTTCTGTTATTGGATGGACTAAGTGTGACTGGAGACTCCTCTATGGGTACAACAGCACTAGATTGATGTCCATTGGTCGTTAAATTTGATCCAGAACTCAGATCTGAAAAAGTGAAAGCTTAATGCAAAATCTTTTGCAAACAGTAATGCCAATGTTTCTTTACTATACCTGGTCAGATTTTGCGAAATTTATGGTATTGTCACATCATGTCCAGACCTCACAAAACATTTTAGGATTGAAGCAAGGAAATTGTTTGCAATGGAATTGTTCTTTAAATTTACAATACTATATCTGACCCAATAAGACCCCAGGGCATATAGAAAGTAAGGAAAATTGGAGAGGCAGTTATTGGGATATGATTTCTGGAGGATACTCATTCAAATTTCGTGGCTGCCACAAAACCGGAAACAGTAGAACTGTTGTTCCTTCGTCAGTGTAAACAATTTGGCATAAACCTGTCAATTGCAGAGCATTAGACAGCTGAAACTAATGAAAGCACCTTAAATATGCAGAAATTTATTTATAAAACTTTCTATTTTTTCCATACATAGTTTGTTATTCAACTAAAATGTGTTATCAGCGAGTAGAAGACATTTTGTCTTAAATGTTTTGATACGTCAGAAATGAGGAGAAAAGGGGGGAGGGGCGCTTTAATATAGGGACATATGCATGGGCACTTCTTGGGGTGGATACGGTATGTGAGAAACAAGTCACTCAACTCTAGGGCCGAGTAACACAAATCTTTTATTATCCTCTGTATTTCATCAAGTACCATGACATGGTATATAAATTTAAATAATTAAAGTAGAAAATATCTGCAAGACATAAATTCCCTGCTGTCAGCAACTTGATACCCTGATTGAGATTCAGTAAAACATGAATTGAATCAGTTCTTTGAACTATACTTAAGAGCCTAAAATGAAAATATATTAACACCTTCATTAACACAAAATATATTAAACAAAACATATTCAACATTTAGATTTTATATTATGCATTAAACATTATATTCCAGTGTTCACCAACGATATGGGGAAAAATAATGAAAAAATAAAATAATAGAAAAAGTATTTCCGATCATTGTATACTATTTTATTTTATGGGCGCATTTATAGTTTTTCCCTTCTACCTATAGAATCCCTGAAGTAAGACATGTACAGTTTACACTTTGACATTACCTTTTCTTTTCATTTCCATCATAATTTCTTCAGGAAGCATATCCCCAGGATGATTTGCAAGAATTTCCTCCAGATGTTTTCCTTCTTCTATCAAAGCTTCTCTGTTAACTGCAAAACATCATAGCTTTATTATTAACAATCATGCATGACATTTCTTTTTTACAAACAAAAGTGCGTCTCACATCAATATCAAATAAATTAATAGACAAATATATAATGTGCTGAAAGCGAGTGTTAATGTTAACCTACCCGAATCTACTTAAAGTTATATGTGCCGTAATTTTCATACTCATGAATCAAGAAGAGCTTTTAATATGTTATTCACACCCAAATGTTACTAACATTTTGAGAATTACAATACTTATAATGCATAGGTTTTAATTTTACACATATAAATAAGAGCTCAAAATGAATTTTGGCAGTACTGCCAAAAATCATGATATTTTCGTCGATAGTGCAGTGAAATGAGTGCATACGGTCTGATTATGAAGCCAAGTTGTTGTCTACAATTTTATTTCACATTTTTACAGTGTTGTTAGTAATTGTTCAGTGACTTCTTCCGATATGTTGCCATATAAGTATACATAACGCATAAATACCTGAACTTTTTAAGTGTATAATTTCTGTGTTGTAACTAACGTTTATGATGCAGCATGCATGTTTGTCTGTGCTTTTGAATGATTTTCAAAGCTTAATTCATCAAAACCTATTGTTTTCAATCGATTACTGAAGAAAAAATAGCATGTCAAAATTTTCGCGCAGTTACGGCACATATAGCTTTAAATATGCTTATTACACCAATCTAGTAATGCCCCCATATTAACCAAATTACAACTTCAGACCAAATTTGAACCCATTTTTTTTTAGTAAAACTTAAGAAAATGTCTATGAGCCCCAGCTTCCCTAAACCACTAGAATGTGAAAGGTATTCCCTTACTGTAATAACTTTGAAGTTTGATGAAAATCCATCATTCCATGAATGTGTTTAACACTGATTCAGGACACAACAGGACAGACAACATGGGAAACACTTATAATGACACCCCTCCCAACACACACACTTTAATTCATGTTGATGGCATAAAAACGAAGATATAGGCTATATTATTCACGAGTTATAAGCTTGCAAATCTGCCGTTGTCTTCCGTTAAAATCTCAGAGATGCCTGCCTATAGGATATCTAAATTGACTAGAAAATAATTAGAATATAACTTTTAGGAATTTATATATATTCGTCCAAATACATAAAAAAGTTATGATAAGAGGTGAAAAAAGTTCTTTTATTTTTTTCCGAATTTTATGTAAAATATGTCATCAAGCACAAGATTTGGTTAAGAAATATTTAGATTTAGGTAAATTGTCCTGAATCTTAAACACATAGTTACCCAAACTTTTTTCTTTAACTAAATATTTCCCTAACAAATTTTCTTCGGAGAATAATCTGAGCAATAGAAATTAACGAAAACATTACCATCATGATCAGGAGCAACGAGGAATACTTTACTTGCAAACATGTCATATTTTAAAAAAAAAAAAATTGTCCAGAGATGATGCAAAGAAAAAAACATTTGAAAAGATGTAAAAATGCATGAATTATATAGCAGAACATGACATATTATACTCAATTTTATCTTTGATTCAGGACTCAGCGGCCGGGGTTCGAGATTTTGCGCCAAAAAAAAAGATTAAGATTTTCTTTACCAAATGAGAATGTTAAAATCGAATTCGTCATTCGCCATGATTCGGGGACTCATCTCACTTTCAAAAATCTTATAACATAATATTGGAACTCATCAGAACATAATATCGGAACTCATCAGAATTTCAGAAATACTGGTATCGACTAATCGTATAAAATTACTATAAAAATCTCCGATCCCTCCATGTTACATATGCATGATATGGAGACGACGTGTATTCATTTTTAGTACGAACTACGAACATCGATATAAATCTTTTTTTTCTATAAATAATTTCTTACGTGGCTTTCTGGCAGACCACCGATCTTTTTAAGTGGACTGAACATTATTGGGAAATTTGTTTTGAATCGTGTAGGAAATGGAGCATAGTTTATAATTATGACCACTTACCGTCGATTTCAACCAGCAAAGCTGGATATGCAATGCCGCAAAATTTGGCCTTTACTATATCCCCTTTTCGGTAAAACTCGCCGTATTTCTTCTTGGGCTCCAAAACAGTGCCAAGGGATTGCACCGAGTAACTTTTTTCTAAGTACCAACACATTAACGCCGACATTGTTCGATATTGGCACGCTTCTATTTAAATCTTGGAAATACTTCGGCGCCAATGACAGCTATCGTTAATGACCAATGACAGCGTCTTATACGGATGCTGTTGTGGAACTGACCAATGAAAACGTATAAGAGATACTCACGCTGGATCCATCACTAAATCTCGTTCACCGAGAAAAATATATGTTATATTATTAGTATATTTCAGTCAATTCTATAGGTCAAAGAAAAATCTGATAACCGTAATATTTTCAAAACAACTGATCCGGTATGAAAACAAAATGCGTCCATTCCATTTCAAAACTGATGCTTTCGGCTACTTCCGGTATCGAGGCTAGACAGACAGAGAATCATGCATGTGTTATGGAGTCAACAAAACGTGATTTTCTCAGACGAAAAAGCAATGGGAAGTTTTCATGTACAATATGCAGTGCAGAGTTATCTACAAAACAGCGCATTTTGACACATCTTCATAAAAAACATAATCTGAGTAAGTACATCGAAGACGTTACTATAGTGTGGCTCTAGACGGTATATTTGGATAAATCGCCCCAGAGAAGTCCAGTCTAGGTATTTTATATGAAGCTATGTAATCTTTTGTCTGATTGACCTGATCTTCGGTCTGTATAAGCTAAAAACAGCTTCTGGACCACCTGTTTGTCGTTTTTATTTATGGTCAAAACGGCCCCACTTTTATATAGGCAAGTAGGTAATGGATTGATACAACATCGTTACATACATTGATCTCATTACTATTAAAATTAAAGAAAGAAAGAAATGAAGTGTTTGCTGGTTATTCCTATATTTGTTTGTTAATTTACCTACATAATCATACGTTTCATTTATATAGTAATACATATATAACTTAAAGTTAGAAAATATATATGAAGAAGAAAGAAAATCTTCTTATTTATACTTTTTTGCGGTTTCATATATAACATTTAATTTTATGAATGGATTTTATTAAATCATACATAATCCAATACAATCAGCTTTACTGAAAAGCATAAAAGACATACATGTTTTGTGGTTTTCTTTCAAAGTATGCGACAATGTTGTATAAATCCATTACCTACTTGCCTATACAAAAGTGGGGCCGTTTTGACTTAAATTCTATAGATGGGCCTAAAATATACCATAAATCCTTGAGATGTGTATTTTAAGAGTGTATAAACAAAAGTAAATTTTACAATGAAAATCAAGGCAATGCTGATAATGGGGGATATCAGTAATGACATTTCCACACAATTTTTACGTTTAGTACGAGAAGGGAACATTGTGTAATGGATTATATAAAGTAACAATCTGTTTTGATTATGATAGGAACTGCAAAGATTAAAGAGATGAAACATTTAACTTAGTCAAGAGTGTGATTTTCTTAAATGTATGTATTCAGGTTAATATCAATTTCATATTTTTGATTAGAAGTATCTTTATCAGATTATTTTCTTTTTATACTTGCAGCTCCTGTGAGGAGAGAGAAGAAATTATATTTGGACAATACCGATATACCTGTTCCTCGCTCTACATCATACAGGTGGAAGAAACAACAAATTAAGGGACAATCGGTAGCACCTTCGAAAAAAAAACTTTTTGAATGTGATGGAGGTAACCATAAAACTTACAAATTAGCTTTCAAAAAAGTTTAAGAACCTGGTAAACTTTAAATCATTTTAAAGTATTGCAAGAACAAAATCCTTGTTTTTATTAATCATATAAGCATGATGGTATATTTCCATATTTTATTGTATACATTAACTGTAAGTTTGTAACTGTGATGTCCAATACTAAAGTTTTGTTTGTAACTCGCTTGTTATGTGGAAATACTGATTGGAAAAACATTTGGTGGTGGGCGCCAAGAACCCTCTGCTATTTCTTGTATTGTGATATAATAAAAAAGTAAAAACAAATGAGAAATCTGATTACTGAAATTTAATATTCTGATTTAGGAACACCGACACACAGTCACTCAAGTCATTTACCAGAAACCAGCTCTCGTTATTCTCAATATGATCAGAGAAATGAAGGTAGGTTCAGAACAATTTTTTCCTCATCATTTGTGTATTAAACATGATGAAGAAAATATTATTCATTATGTGGTCTATGTCTGTCTGTGTTTGATATCCTTGCATACATATGATATGCCATGATTTAAAACTTTCACACCATACCATAACATGCATCCCACTATGAAGATCTACTCATGATTAAATGTTAATAATCATATTAATCATCCTTCAAAAGGTAAAGGGATAAAGATACTTGAGTCTGTCTTCAGTAAATAACTAGCTGATTGGCATAAATATAAAAAAAAAATCTTCTTTTTCTTTCAGGAAATTACTCGAAATCAAGCCATGAGTGTAACATCATTTCATCGAGAGAGATGGACATCTCAACACCTGACATATCTGAAAACAATGACTTGTCATTCCAGGCATCAGCAATCCAGCGATCAGGTACAGATGAGAATGAACCTGATGAAAGATACTTCCAGTCTGAAGTTAGCTCTTCTTCTGGAACCAAAAAAGTAACAATGCCAGATTACAATGATGATGACCATTCAGATATGAATGAAACAAATGAGTTAGATAGCAGTATTTCCATGGAAAACATCTTGTCAGACTATGAAACACCTGACTCAGATTGCACTTCATCTGACTCAGATGAAACTGTGTCTTCAAATTTTAGCCCATCCAACTCTAATACAGAATCTCTTTCTGCCTCTGGTGATAGTGACCAGGATTCCGTCTTTGAAAATTATGTTCAAGATGAAGAACGCATTGAACACATGACTGACAAAGAGTTTCAGTCACTTTCTCTTCTGTCTTGTTTTTTGAGGAATCAGTTATCTGTAAGTGCTAGTAAAGACATTATTGAAACTCTGAAGAAAACTTTTCCAAAATCAAAAGAAGTGAATGACTTGGACTGGGAAAAAATGTTATCACACATTGATAGCACTTCACTAAAAGAATTTCATTATTGCATATTGTGCAGCAAAGTTTTCCCAGAAGATGAAGATGTGTTTCGTTGTCAAAGTTGTGAAGGGCTTCGTTATAAAGGATCCTTAGGTAAACAGACGAGCAGATCAAGGCAGCCAAGACAGAGTTTTGTGTTTGCAGATGTACATAAGCAGTTAGCGGATCTACTTCAAACACCTGGTAAATATCTTAACAGTAAAACAAATATATTTAAATTTATTATTCTTCATTAAAATTGGTTGCAAAAGAAAAAAAGAGATTATCAGAAAGGACCATATATATGACTGATTTCACCAAGGAAAGCTTTTACAATCTGAGATACATTTTTTTGAAAAAAATACTCAAGCTTATAGAGCTGAATCTTGAAATTAATAACTTTATATTATTTTGAATGTTAATTTTATCGCATGGATACTAGGAAAATATATAACAATCATATGCCTTGGGTTTCATTGGAAAGTGGTCTTTTTCAGGATATGTCCTTAATATGGTTGGTCAGTCTATCAATTCCACATAGAGGTTCCTATCCTTTGCACTATAATATTGTATTTTGGAAAACAAAATGAGACAGCCATCCTGAGTGAACTTCATAGTTGATGTTTAAAATTAATTTGGATAGTTAAAGTTTTAAAAACAATTTAAAACATGAATCAAGTGCTATTTATTATCACATAAATGACCTTTTTTAGCCCACCATCTTCAGATGGTGGGCTATTCAAATCACCTGTTGCATTGTCTGTCCGTCCTTGAACAGTTTTTGTTATATTGCTATTTCTCAGTACAGAAAGGATCTTTTCTTAAGTTTCTCAAAATTCACATGTGAGTTTCCCTTGGTACTTAGTTTTGAGAGTTGAATTCTGTTCTGGCTTTTTTTTTTCAGAAAGTTCTTCTTAGATTATTAAGAGGAAAAGTAGGAAAAAGATCAGTCTTACATAAAACCAATTGGATGATCTTTATTGGTTTTATGTAAGACTGATCTTTTTCCTACTTTTCCTCTTAATAATCAGATAACAAGGGGAACCCCCATATTAAATCTAAGACAGATCTAAGAAGAACTTTCTGAAAAATAGACAGAACAGAATTCAACTTTCATCTGGTTTCATTAAAATGTCATTATTTTAACGGTATTAATGGTAATATAAAATTTCTCTGATGTTAATTTCAATATTTTCACTGTTTACAGGAATATGGGCAGATATTCAAGAAACCAAAAGGAATGCATATGAAAGATTGAATTCTGGATCAAGCAATTTAACAGATATTTTAGATGGACATGAATACAGAAAGTTGATGAAAACTGGTTTTTTAAAGGAAAGTAACAACCTGACAGCCATATTTAATACTGATGGAGTCAATTTGTATTCGTCCTCGAAAACTGAACTTTGGCCTATATACTTGGCTCTAAATGAACTTAGCCCTCCAAAACGGTTTTCAAGAGAAAACATTCTTTTAGTAGGGATGTGGCAGGGGAAAGGAAAACCACCTTTTCATGAATATTTCAAAATTTTCAGTGATTATATGAATACCCTTTATACATCGGGTGTAGAAGTTTCTATTGACAATGTGAAAATTCTTGTTAAGCTTAAAATAGTGTGTGGTGTTATGGATTTACCAGCCAAGGCGGAGTTGCTCAACATGTCCTACTTCAATGGTCAATATCCTTGTATTTCATGTGAAGAAGATGGAAAAACTGTTAAACAAGGTAAAGGAAATGCTAAGTGCTTGCCATATAAAATTCAAGGAAACAGAAGCATGCAAAGAATGCATGAATTAGTTCTTGAAAACATGAGGAGTGGCTGTCCAAATAACCGTTCTAAAGGATTTAAGGGAGAAAGTGGGCTCTCTTATCTAACAGATTTTGATCTTGTGCAGGGAATCGTCCCGGACTACATGCATGGAGTCTGTTTAGGTGTCACCAAAGCAATCATGTGCAAATGGTTCTCCCCTAAAGAGAAATCTAAGGAATACTTCATAGGTGATCACATAGAGGAGGTTTCTACAAGGATGCAATTTTTAAAACCACCTCACAGTATTGAAAGACTTCCCAGAAATCTTGAAAAAAACTATCAAAGTTTTAAAGCCACTGAATTCCAAACCTGGTTGTTGTATTATGCATTTCCTTGTGTAGAGGACTTCCTAAAGGATGAGTATCTTGAAAACTTCTCATATCTTTCTGAAGGGATCCACATTCTCCTTGGAGATGATATATCTCAAGAATCATTGATCAAGGCCAGAGATCTATTAGATCAGTTCTATGCATCATTTCAGCGCCTCTACGGGGATGGATCTTGCGGTCTGAACATTCACAATACTGGGTTGCACTTATGTGACTATGTAAAACTTTGGGGGCCCGTTTGGTGTTGGAGCTGTTTTCCTTTCGAGGACATTAATGCAATGCTTCTCAATTCAATTCATGGTACAGGTGTTGTGTTGAAGCAGGTTATGCGATTTCGTCAGTCTCAGATGTGCATTAGAAGGAGAGGACTTCAGCTTAAAAAGGATGATGGCTGGAAAATCAGCCACAGAGCAGCCAATTGTGATGTAGCTGGGGCCATGCAGCCTTTATATCAGAATGAATTAGAAGATTCTGTAAAAATGCAATTGTCTCGGGAAAATATCCTGGAAGAAATGGCACTGAAGAAAGTGAACAGGATTGTTGTAAACAGAAAGCGCTTTTACTCGGAGCAGTACATGCGCATGCAAAAGAGAATATGTACGGTCGTGTTGCATGGAAATCATGAAATTGCAAAAATTAAATACTTTATCTTATGTGAAAACAAGGGGTTGGTGTACGCAGTTCTTGAACATTTCCAAAAAGTTCCGCCATCAATGATAGAAGGAGCAAGAATGGCAAATCACTATTCGGTTGTTAGCAATACACATGATCTTTTGTTGATAAATGTTGACAGTCTCAAGGAAGTGGTGGTGTATTTAGATGTAAACACTAGAAATGGTGTTGGAAAACAGTATGTCATACAGATGCCTAATCAGTACGGCCATGCAGTATTCAAGTGACTGGTTAATTACATGTTTATAACTTTGCATGTATGTACCTATGGGAAACTGTATTACTAGTGTATTATGTAAAAATTTTGCTCAGAGGTGTTGTGGTATGGGGTTATCTCGGACTGTAATTTAAATGTGACAAATACTCCCCAAGTTTAATTTTCAACCCATGTTTCTCAAACTTGGTTAGCTGAATCCCCATGACATGACCATGAACTAGTGTATATCCTTTAAAGTTTTGGTTTTGTTTAAAATGTTGATTTTGTAGAGATTTCCAACAATTTTTGATGGACCTTGAATTACTTGGTAGGCTTAATCAGTACACATGAGTTTTGTCTCCCTGAATTGCAGATTGATGCAAAGTTATTGGGATACATTTTTAAATGTAAAATGCTAATTTTGTCCAGAGATCTCTTATAATTAGTTTTCTAACTTGAACATTGCTTACTCAACAATTTCCTTAATGTGTTTGTTAAAAAGTATATATATTTTCAGGGCGAAGTTCCCTTGATTTACCATAAATTTAAAAAAAGCCTGTAAAAGTGTAACATTCTTTAACTTTGTGATTTTTTTATTAAGAAGTTTTTCAGGAACTTTTTACCTTAGAGGTCAACAGGGACTTCAAATCTTTAACACCACTTGTAATGTTCTATTTTCATGTTTTTGGGAATCTTATATGATTATAGTTAATTATAAAGAGCTTTTTATTATAAGAATACATGGTGTTCTGAAGCTGTTCTAGATCTCTTCCATAAAAACTTTTAGGAACAGTTATAGAACATTTCTAGAATATTGCAAATTCTAAAACAGATCCAGAACTATTCCAGAACATATGCAGAATAATATTAGTTCTGAAACTGTTCTAGAACTGTTCTACAAAAATGTACATGGAACAATTCAAGAACTTTTGAAGAACATGTCAAGTTCTGAAACTGACACAGAACTGTTCCAGAACATATGGAGAACAAATGATGTTTTGAAATTGTTCTAGAACTGTTCCACAAAATGTTCTAGAACATTTGTAGAACCAGAGTTCTGGAACTTCCCATTGGATCAGTTACAGAACAGATCTAGAACTATCTAGAACAGTTCTAGAACTATTCTAGACTCCAGAACGAAGTTTCACAGGGGTTATAATAAAACGACCAGCATAAGATAGAACGTTCAGACTAAAGGCATACAAGTCGTGTGACGAGCATAGACTGTATTTCGATGGCAGTTCAGCGAAGTCCGACCTTACCAGCGATGTTTGTGCATTTAGGGCTTCAGTTAAGCCAACTCAGAAGGATGCGACTTATTTGTCCAAGTCAGCATACGTACGCAGGGATTGTTTGTGGGATCTGTTTGTTTGTTTTGTTTGTTTGAGTTTTACAACGGCCTATTTTTTATCGACAACTAAGGTCATTTAGGCCAAACTACAAGTCAGCATTAATATCAGGATAAACGATCAGGGTAAGAAAAAGGCAAAGTATGGGGATTAAAAACACAGGATTTGTAAACGTTTATTTGATATAAAAAAGGTTTTGCATGTGATAAAATTAGTTTGGCTAAAAACACACGGAGAAAACTCATGAAAAATGTTGGAATGAAACGATGAAATGTTGAGTTGATACGATTATATGATGGAGAATAAAACGTTTCATAATTTTATCTAATTATACAAATTTCTTCGAAGAATAATTAAAAAATTACTTATTATGATCTCACGGCATGAAATAAAGTGTTTACATGTCGGAGACATCGGTATGTGCTTAATCTCGTCATGTGGCTTAAAATAAAATCAATACAGTTGCACTAAGATATTGCTCCACTTGTAACCCTATAGAGGTAGGCAGGCTGGTAGCCTAAGGATTGATGTCGGTGTCATTGTAGTCATTCAAAACATGTATTGTGCTAGCCAGTCCTTAGCTGCTTTATCAGCCTGTTCCATTTCCCCTTTATATGACTGGGTAGGCAGAAGCGAAATGTTCGGAATAAAAGATTTTGTAAACCCTATAAGAGGATTAGGCAGCTGTGTTGCTTAAAGCCCCAATGATATTATTGGTGATAGACGATTGTAACCCTATAGAGATAGACAGGCTAGTAGCCCTGCTTAAGTCCCCATGAATATCATTAATAGATATGATATTTGAATATTCCCGCTAGGTAAACAGGAAGTGGGGTACCTGTTGAACCTTGACAGAAGTTGTTATGTTAGCCGTGTATAATTGTGGATCGTGGGGCTGAGTTAAATTATAGTGTATTTTTATAAGAGTACAAGTATTAGTTATTTGATAACAACCATGTATATATTTATTAGGCTGTGTTTAATTTCATAGTGCATTATTGTGGTGTATATAATGTTGCTTATACCTAGTACTGATGTGTAGTATATTTAAAGGTCAGTAACGCGGGATTGTTTACTCATGTTTGCAGCCAGAGTTAGGTTGTTGTTTTAAGGCATGGCCAAACTAGGTGACCGAAATATCAGTAAATTGTTACGGCACCTACTTAGTAGCGACTATGTGGGATGTTCTGGAAAGCATGACAGGACATCGCACGGTCTATGCACGTGTTAAACTAGGTGACCAATTTATTAGTTAATTGTTACCAAATAGGTATGGGTATGGTAGGGACTACGTGGAATGTTCTGGAAGGAATGACAGGACATCACGTAGTCCACACACCTGTTTAACTGCGCAGTATAGTTTGTGCAAAATGTGCATATTACAGGCGGTTCTGTCCAGCCTCAACCAAGTCCAGTCAGAAAATCAAAACATTTCTATTTTGTTAAGCCTGCATCAGGCGCCGGTAAGGCTGTATTCTGAATTAAAATTAGTAAATTTTGACAGTTTATGATGAGCTGGGTAACCTTTGGGGCAAGCATTGTCCCAACGGCACGTGTACCAGTCACGTACCCAATCATTATAAATAGAGGGCCGCAATAGGCCCCAGTCAGACTGAAACCAGACGGAAACTAGACGGAGACTGAAACTAGACTGAAATTAGACGGACATCAGACGGGAATAAGACTGAGACTGGGTACTTCCGCCTCACATACACCTACGTCACCGCCTCCTCTAGGGCCACCTTTGAGAGAGAGAGAAAGTGAGAACTCTTGTCTACACTTTGAATAAAAGCCGTCAACAAGCTTCTACCCTACTCCTTGTCGTCATTTCGACCAACACAGCCATCCATAGGACGACAAGGTGGGGTAAGGGGTTATGTTATTTGGTGCTGCATGACCAGGATCTTCAATATAAAGAAGAAAAGAAAGAACCTGAAGACGAAGAAACAGACGGCTAAAGGTAAGCGAAATTTCTCTACTTTGATTAGTACCTCTAGTAGCTGACCATTTTTAATGTTGTTTAGGTATTTAGTGGTATAGTTTGGTTAGTTAGAAACCAGGTACTGTCAGTATACATATTTTTGGCAATATTTAAAAAAAAATATGTCTCTCAATTTAGATGTAGACATGGCCCAATTAACTGAGCGTATGGCAGGTCTAACACAGACAGAACAAAATCAAAATATGCCCACAGATCAGAATATTGCTCAGGACGATAGTGAGGTAGTGTTAAGAAACATGGCACAACATTTTAAGAACTTCTCTGCAGCTATGACAGCACAGGGAGTTTTCCAGGTCGTTAGGTCATTTGAGGGTGACCCCACTAAATTCAAGACCTGGATAAAAGAAATAGAAAAATACGCGAAATTAGTAGGGCTAGATGACAAGGCAATCCCTAATATAGCGTATCAAACAAGTGTAGGTTCAGTAGGGGATTTTATCAAACGATATTTAGACGATTTAGAGGGAGATCTGTCTTGGGAGGACCTTAAGAAACTCCTCAAACAAAGATTCGCTGACATAACAGATTCGCATCAAGCTATGGCCTTATTACGTAAAACGATACAGAAACAGGACGAAAGCGTCCAGATATACGCTGAACGACTCCTGCAAGTAGCAGAAGACGCGTATCCTGATGCCCAGGAATGTGAAAAGGGCATTGTTCAAAGACAATTAGTTAACGCCTTTTGTGATGGGTTGCATTTCGACTATGTTAAGATGAAGGTTATGCGCGAGGACCCAGACACATTAGAGAGGGCGGTACATATAGCTATGCGCGAACAGAACCTTAGGAAAAGGTTCAATCTAAGACAAGACATGAATAATGACAATGACATAGTCTTAAGGCCAAGACAGGAACATGTATATGACCCTCAGGTAGCCCCTACGCAAGACGCATACTTTAACCTTAGACATAACGAAACTAACACGAGGCGAGAAGTACCAATGGACATTGACCACACCAGACAGAGACAGTGTTATAAATGTAAACAAAACAATATCAAAAGACATAGACCACGCCCAGTACAAGACAGAAATAGTTTTAGGGAAACACAGAGGCAGACACCCCTTAATAGAGCCCCTAGAAATAGGTATTCAGACAATAGCAGATATCATAACCAAACTCAAAATAGGTCGTATAGTACAGGTAACAGAGTGCAAACTCAGAACTCCCCACAAGTGCAGTCATTAGGTCGAAATAAACAAAGATCACAATTCAGATGTTTTCAATGCAATGAAGAAGGTCACATAAGAAAGAACTGTCCCCAATTAGATAGAAAAGGTAGGCCGTTAAACTAAAGACCTCGCTTCATAAGGGAAACCGATGGGGCGAGGTTGAAAAGAAATAAGAAGCATGTGTCTAAGAAAATAGAAATATCGGGTAACCCAAGTACAACTGTGATAAAAATAGGTAAACAAAAATTAAGAGCTCTCTTAGACACAGGTGCTGAGGTTTCCATAATCAGCAATAGGATTTTTTAAGATGTTACCGAATAAACCAAGACTAAGAAAAGAAAGCATGACTCTCCAATCCGTCAGCAGTACACCGCTCAAGGTAATAGGTTCAGCAGACATTTCATTTCAAATAAGACATTTGACCTTAAGACATAAATTTTATGTTGTTGATGGAATGAACAGAAACTGTATCCTTGGTTTAGATTTTCTTAAACAAAATGGCGTTAGAATGTATTTTGACCTTGCATGTATGCGTATAGGTAAGACCTATGTTCAATTAGAGGAAGACATACATATTGCCTCAATAATAAGGACCACCCACAAGACATTGTTAAGACCGCAAACGGCAACGGTATGTCAGGTAAGACTCCCAAGAACTTTTAAGATACCAGGATCAAAGCTCTTAGAGATATCAGCAAATGACACTTGTATATATGATGAACCTGGTTTGACCTTACAAAACGGTGTAACAAAGGTCACGAACCCTCGCAAGATACCTATCTTGATACTTAACCAAACAAACAGGACGATTAACCTAAAACGAGGAAGTGTAGTAGGCAAAGCACAGGCCTTAGAAGACAAAGACATTTCAAGTATAACTGCGACAAAAGACGATGACAAAGACGAAGAAAACTTTAAGGAGGTAGATGTACCAGACGAGTACAGTGCTGAGACACTAAAGATATTAAGAAGAAACAAGGATCTATTCGCCAAAAAGGATTCTCAGCTTGGACATACAAAGACAGTTAAGATGCATATAGAAACAGGAGATCACAAACCAATTAAGAACCGACCTTACAGGACACCCCTGAAGAAACGTCAAGTAGTGGACGAAGCTATTGACGAGATGTTAAAGGCAAAGGTCATAGATAGGTCTAGAAGTCCCTGGAGTTTTGGCTTAGTGGTAGTTGATAAGAAAGATGGAAGTAAGAGAATGTGTGTAGATTTTAGGAGTTTAAATAAGATCGTTACCCCGATGTCAGTACCTCTTCCTTTGATAGATGACATTTTGACCCTCCTAGGACACTCAAAACATTTCACTACATTAGATTTGAAAAGTGGATATTGGCAAGTAGAACTCGACGAGGAAAGTAAACAAAAGACAGCTTTTGCCTGTCACAAAGGACTATTCCAGTTCAACAGAATGCCTTTCGGACTAAGTAACGCCCCTGCTGTCTTCCAAGAATTGATGAATATTGTCTTACAAGGATGTGAACAATTCGCCACAGCTTACCTTGATGATGTCATAATTTTACAGTAGGACAGCCGAAGAACACCTGAAACACTTACAGATAGTCTTCAACAAATTAAGACAACATGGACTCAAACTAAAGCTTAAGAAATGCACTTTCTTCAAGAAAGAGACGGAATATCTTGGCTTTATGATTACGGACAAAGGTGTAAAGCCTGACCAAAAGAAAGTTGAAGCTATTAGGGCCTTACCAACCCCCTACTTGCGTAAGAGATGTAAGAGCATTCATTGGAATGTGCGGTTACTACAGGAAGCACATCCCCAACTTCTCAAAAATAGCGGAATGTCTTACAGAACTAACCAAGAAGTATGCTAGGTTCAAATGGACTGAGGAATGTCAGAAGTCATTTGACTATCTTAAAGAAAGTCTTACAGTAGTCCCTCTACTAGCATACCCAGACCCAAACCTACCATATGTGCTTTATACAGATGCATCAGACACATGCATAGGAGCTTGTCTTACACAGAAGACAAAGGAAGGTGAAGAAATGCCACTTTATTACTTGTCACATAAGCTTAGCCCAACACAGCGTAGGTGGTCTGTGATAGAGAAGGAAGCTTTTGCTGTGGTATATGCTCTTCAGAAGCTTGATAACTACTTACACAACAGTTCCTTTGTAATAAGAACGGACCATCGCCCACTTTCTTACATATTCTCAGACAAGAAGACATTGAATAAGAAACTCTCCTTATGGTCCCTTACTGTAGCGTCCTATAATTGTAAGGTAGAATATATTGAAGGTAGATTTAATTGTTGCGCGGACTTACTATCGCGACTACCAACAGATACAGCGGAAGAAGCTGAGGATAAGCAAGGAGAAAACACAGGAAACTACAGACATTCATGATGTCTTGGACGTAGATGACAGAGCCTTAGAGATTGGAGCTCTCAACTCTAACAAATTTAAGCCAAGAGACTTTGTCAGTAGTACAGTTGATACTCCAGACGATATTGTTAAACCTCATATGGATCTCCCTAAAGACATAGACATAAGAAAAAACTCAAGACAATGACGAAGACATATCAAAGCTGAGACTTAGACTTTGTAATGGACAAGCAACCAAGAGTGAGGAGGAGCGCTTCTTGGTTGTAGATAACTTAGTGTATTATTTGTCAAACGCGGAATCAGATGACCCGGTCTTGAGACTTTACATTCCGAAGGAACTTGAAGGAATGGTGATAAGACAGTATCATGATTTCCTAGGTCATATGGCAGTTGACAAAACATATGACGTAATAAGAAAGAAGTATTATTTTCCTTTGTTATACAAGAAGGTTCACCAACACATTGAAAAGTGTGTGACTTGTCAGACAAGAAGTCACAGTAACCCTCATCCTCCTCTTCAAGACAGCCAGATACCCCCATACCCTTTTGCTAAGGTAGCAATGGATTTGTCAGGCCCTTACCCCCAGACATTATCAGGAAACAAATACATCGTGTCGTTCATAGATGTTTACTGGCTTTCCGGAAGCATTTCCAGTCCCCTGACAAATCAGCAGCAAACATTGTACATCTTATCTTCCAGAACTATTCCCAAGATATGGTAGCGTATAGAACTGGTTTACAGATAACGGTTCTATCGACACTAGAAGCATTGAATATCCACCATGTTACCACTTCTTATTATTGCCCCCAGTCAAATGGAAAAGTGGAGAGATTTCATAGAACGATGGTAGACATTTTGGCCAGATCAAAGAAAACGTTAAACATCTTTTCTTGTATTGGCCGCAGATTTCATACCAGTGAGTGGTAACAAATCTATAACCGCGATGTAGTACTCCCCTTGGACACAATCTTAAAGCCAAGGACGGGGGGGCGGTACGGTGAAGAGTTACACAAGATCGCCTTAGAGCAGCAAACATAATTCCTTTGTTCAATAGTGCATAGACACATGAAGCAAGCGAAGAAAGAAACAGAAGAAACTCGCTGATAGGAACTGTAAAGACGAGAATCTTAAGACAGGAGATCCGGTTTACATAAGAAACCATAAGCGTACCTCAAAACTGGACAATAAATGGACACCTTACTATAGGATTATTGAGCAAACTGGACCAGTAAGTTTTAAGGTAAGAAACCAGCTTACAGGTGAAGAGTCACGAAGACACACGCGAGGCATTTACGATTAGCAAATGTTGATGAATGGGAGTTGCCCAAAGATAATATAGGTCGACCTTTAAGGAAATCGACAACTTATGTAGTTCCCCCTGAGAGCAGTTCAGAGGAGTCTGAGGAGGAAACATCCTTAAAAAGAGTCATAAGATATAGAAGACAAGAAAGGTCAGATTCGGACTCTGAGGATGATATTCCGTTAATGGAGCTAAGACAAAGGCTCCGGACTCGAGAATTGGACAAAGCTAGTCCTATTGATTCAGATGATGAACTTCATACCTTTATCACAATTGAAAGGTAAGTTAAAAAAAACCAATAACGCTGACACTCAGACAGATGACGATGATGATGATGATTTTTGTAGATGCGTCTGAGACTGGTGGTACTGCTGATGACATGGAGATTGATGCGATAAATAAATTAGCAAATGAAGTAGTTTACGCCCCAAATCTCCACCGCAGTAGATAAAACATGTCAAGATGATAGGCTCAACAATAGAAAAGATGTAGATTCTAAGAACCAGACAAAGAAAGTTAAGAGAAATATATCAAGAGACTCTGAGGACAATTCAGAGCTATTTAAAAAATGTCTGAAATATTTTCTTCGAGATCAATAACGAGATTCATTAGTGAATCGTTTCTTATCGTTTCAGAAAACGAAATATAAGCTTTTTGTTCTTAATCTAAGATATTGATGAATATTTAGGTACATACACTAAGATCGACAGGGCCCTTAGTGAAGCAAAGGAATTAGTTGGATTAGCTAGAGATTATCTTAATCATTTGAAACTTCAGATCAATATGCTATCTCTAGGACATTTAAGCCCTTCAGTCATTTCACCCCCAGACTTGTACGAACTCCTTATAGAAGTAGAAAGCAAACTTGACCCAGGTGTTAGAGTACCTTTTGACCCGGAAACTGACCTTTGGGAATTTTATAAGACAGTGACCTGTACGACACTTATTAGTACTGATAGCCTTATATTGTAGTTATTATCCATTCCATTAATAGACATGATTGGCAAGTTTGCTGTGTACCGAGCACATAACCTTCCTCTTCCGTACCTTGGATCGAATCAAACAAATATTTTGGCGACTTATAAATTAGAAGCAGAAGCTCTTGCAATCAATGAAGCGAAAACACAATTGGTTACAATGACAATTGAGGAGATGAATCAATGTGTAAATAGCGTTAAAAACTACTGAGCAGGTTTCGTAGTCCAATGTATACTATAATGGGAAATAAGAAATGTATTGTTAATCTTTTTATGAATTGGACCAATAATTTAGTTAAATATTGTACTACAGTAGTACAAAAATACAAACACTTCCCCTATGGCCCAGTATTTGACCAATGGCCAATGGATAGTTGTCCACGATAGATCTTTGACCTTTACACTGAAATGCCCCTATAGAACCCAATCTGGTACTTTGTGGTGACCAGATACCCTATTGACACCTTATCCCTTGCGGAAGGTTGTTCTGCATCAAATGAATATATGACCTTGCCCTCATATTATCATTCAGAGAGTAAATATAACCTAACAGATCATTTTCAACAGGTGATTTCAAATTATTATGTAGGCTCCATTGAACTCTGGAAACCAATGACCCAAAGACTACCAAATGTAAAAAAACATTAAGATACCCCATAAACTTAAGCCTATAAAGGAAATCCCCATTGATGAGTTGATAAATGAACTTGACAATTCATTTGATCTTGAACCCATGGAATCTGTTTTTGATTTGCCCCTCTCGACCTACTTGTCGATAGTAGGTGTGGTAGTAGTTGTTGTTATAGTGATATATTTATGTCGTAGGAGAATTAGGGATAAATGTCAGAAATGTAGGTTAGGTAAATGGTCAGTGAAAAAGGGGAAAGTCAGAGTCGAGTGCTCTCGCAAGCCTCAAGACCCATGCAAAGACACAAAAGTAACCAATCCACAGAAGACATGACAGTCTCTAGAAGAATTGATGACAACATACATCAAGGAACTCATACCACCAGGAACAAGAAAACACAGAAAAACCTACACTGATGTCAGGAAATTACCCCTGAAGGCGTTGACCTCGCCGAGGCAGATGTAACTGCCCCATCAGGAAGTGGAGGAATTGAATCGGGTAAACAAGACTGCCTTACAACCCGAGTACGAAGTGTATATATACCCAGACTTAGAGAAAAAGAGCTCAGTCTTCCATAGACAGATATAAAGTAACGTCTTGGTCGTAACAAGACAATGTCTAAATGTGCGAGAAGGAAATGATAATGACCCGGATAAACATTATGCCGTTATATTTAATATTTAACGATTAACTGATACTTACGAGACAAAGATATAACATATAATGTCTCGGATTATTACAAGACAAAAACGGAAAACGGGTCTTGGTGTTAACAAGACCAACTCTTGTCTGGATATTAACGTTAATCAATTAAAAAAAAATCAGAATGTCTTTAATGCGGATAAGACAAAAAGTGACCTCTTTCAAGAACCGTGGTGGATGACGAGACCTATAAGAACATAGAAGAAGCTCTGGATATAAATTAAATAAGCAGGCAACTGTGGAGTTAAACTGTGGGATTTTTATATATGAGCAGCCATATTATTACTGAATTATATTATTTAAACGATGAAGTGACCATGGAACTTGTTTGTGACTGCTTTATAAAATGGTTCAAACTAAAATGGACGTGAACTGTGAAATAATATTACTGATTTTCAACGATGTAGTTTACCATAGGAACTGTGTGACTGTTAAATACATTTTTTGTATGTTCGAACTACAAATGGAAGTGAATGTGAAATAAGTTTTGAACTACAATGGACGGAAACTGTGAAATATGTTTGATGAACTACAATCGGCACGAACTGTTGAAATATAATTACTCACCAACTTTTATGATGTTGTGACCATAGACAAACTGTGACAGTGAAATAAGACTTTATATTGCATGAGAATATTAATTAAAGAGATGTTTATAGTATAACGTCCAAGATAATTACAATATGTGTATGTACATGTACATATTGTGCATTAAGGTAAAAGAGTTTAAAAGTTTAACGTTTGTTTTTAATAGGATAACTTCGCGATAATTAAAGATATACATGCATGACGCATTGCAAATAGAAAAGAAAGGTAGAAAAGGAGAAATGAATGTATAATGGCCACTAGTTACTATTTAGGGAATTTTTTTTTTTAAAAGGGAGGGCGTGGTGTAGTAAATTTTTGAAATATTAATAATACTTGATACGTTATTGCGTTAAGAAATATTGTAAAGCCATTCTTAGAAAATGCCCGTTACATCTTGTATCATGATTTGAAGAAAGGGGCGATTGTAACCCTATAGAGGTGAGGCAGGCTGGTATCCTTGCTTAAGTCCCAAATGAATATTTATTTGGTGATAGATGATTGTAACCCTATAGAGATAGACAGGCTAGTATGCCCTGCTTAAGTCCCCATGAATATCATTAATAGATATGATATTTGAATATTCCCGCTAGGTAAACAGGAAGTGGGGTACCTGTTGAACCTTGACAGAAGATTTTTCATGTTAGCCGTGTATAATTTGTGGATCGCGGGCTGAGTTAAATTATAGAGTATTTTATAAGAGTACAAGTATTAGTTGTTTATTTAATAACAACCATGTATATATTTATTAGGCTGTGTATTAATTTCATAGTGCATTATTGTGGTGTAGTATTAATGTTGCTTAAACCTAGTATCTGATGTGTAGTATATTTAAAGGTCAGTAACGCGGGGATTGTTTACTCATGTTTGCAGCCAGAGTTAGGTTGTTGTTTTAAGGCATGGCCAAACTAGTTGACCGAAATAGCATGTAAATGGTGTTACGCGTACCTACTTAAGTAAGCGACTACGTGGGATGTTCTGGAAAGCATGACAGGACATCGCACGGTCTATGCACGTGTTAAACTAAACTAGGTGACCAACTTTATTAGTTAATTGTTACCGAATAGGTATGGTTATGGTAGGGACTACGTGGAATGTTCTGGAAGGAATGACAGGACATCACGTATCCACACACACACTGTTTAACTGCGCAGTAAAGTTTTTGTGCAAAATGTGCATATTACAGGCGTTCTGTCCAGCCTCAACCAAGTCCAGTCAGAAAATCAAAACATTTCTAATTTTTGTTAAGCCTGCATCAGGCGCCGGTAAGGCTGTTATTCCTGAATTAAAATTAGTAAATTTTTGACAGTTTTTAAATGACTAAATCTGGGTAACCTTTGGAGCAAAGCATTGGTCCCCAACGGCACGTGTACCAGTTCACGTACTCCAATCATTATGAAATAGAGGGGGCCGCAATAGGCCCCAGCGAGACTGAAGACTAAACTATGACGAAACCCATAACGGAGACTGAAACTAGACTGAAATTAGACGGACATCAGACGGGAATAAGACTGAGACTACTGACTGGTACTTTCCGCCCTCACATACCACCTACTTACACCGCCTCCACTCAAGGGCCACCATTGATAGAGAGAGAGAAAGTGAGAACTCTTGTCAACTACTTTGAATAAAAGCCGGTCCAACAAGCTTCTACCCTACTCCTTGTCGTCATTTCGACCAACACAGCCCATCCATAGGGCGACACTAATT
>NW_027188122.1:0-43387 GCF_041381155.1 Argopecten irradians
GTTGTCGTTATTAAGGGAGAGACCCCGCCATTTTCGATTATGCGGTCTTGACAGGTCGGACCCTAGTTGTTGGTATATGAATTAAAGACGGACCTTGTGATTTAAGATTTGTTTTTCAGACGAGCTTTGACAAAGCCCTCACAGGTCCTGTAACATAAACTGCAGGTCCTTCAGGATTTATACTGGAAATAATGACCTTTACAAACGGATCGAACCGGTTATTCCGAATAAAATGAAAAAAATATATCCCCCCCCCCCCCCCACTCTAGCATGGGAACCACTAGCTTGCAGTAGGATTATTTCCCTTACAAAAGGTAGGTCAACCTAACTTGAAATTTCCAGAATTAAAGTTTAGAAGGCTTTGAGTAGGGATTCTCCGACGAGAGACATCTATCAAACGTCCGAATATTATAAAGAGTCTCGAGGAGGAATCTCAATCGGAGTAATACAGGAGTGTCCCCAACATTTAAAATAGAACACTGATAAAACTCATTCAACCATTCATTTGCACTGAATTTTCCTGATGGTTATATACAGTACAGTTGTCAATGGAGAACAAATAAATTGTCATTTGTATTCACATATGTTTCTCAAATTCTGAATGGATGTTGTTTAACGGTTTGCTTTATTTTTTTCAAAAGAACTGTGGGCGAGAATGGTGCGTCAAAACTGGTGACACGAAAATTTACAAAGCCGTGAACGAAAAACACGTAACGCAATGGATGTCAGAAAACTTACCTTGAAGTGTTGGTCTCTGTAGGAACTTATCGCGGCAGAGCCCGATGGTATGAACATTTTTGTGGTCATATCGTCGGTTTTATTCTCGACTCACGTCGAACTCGGTTTGCTTTCTTTTTTTCCACCTATCACACCGGATGTTGAAGACTCCACCTGGTGGGAACGTCTACAACCTGAATAGTCTGTCGTAGCTGAAGCGGTCGATCATTTGTGATACTCCAGGAAATGTGAAGTACGTAAACTTTAAGTGCTCAGATGTAAAATTTGTAAAAAAATTATGAGACGAAGACAGCATAATCATCTGATGCTCTTCACAAGTGAGTATTTTAGATAGAATTTTTATTAAATTTTATCTAAGCTGAAATTGAACTAATCCATGCAAAGGATATTGGAGCTGCATTCGATCTTCTGTAAAAAGATGAGCGATGAGGAGGACGTGTGAGTGACTGTATTTTCTTGGATCTTTTATCCGACTCATTATTTTTATCACAATCATAATGCTTTAAGAAGAATTAAGATGAAAATGCTCATTTTAGATAGCATCACGTGAAGATTTATGAACAAAAAGAGTTGCAATGGATTTTGCAGGTGTGGCACCAGCTTCTAAACCATCTATGACGTCACCTGTTCTAGCAGACGATTCTTTGGTTGGTTGTGCGATAATATAGTGGCAGTGGACAGCCTTGATTTACACCGCTTCAAAATTACAAATGTGGAGCATAGTTCAGACATGGTTATGTTTAAAGAAGATACAATATGTCTATAAAAATGCGTTTTTGATAAATATTAGAATTTTGTAAATAGATTGAGAAAAGGTCACAGTGGCCTGTTATGGCAAGATAAAATATATTCTATATTAACCAATAGAAAAATACAGGCTTTTTAAAAATGAACCTTAAATTACCGTATTCGACCCAATAAGCGCCCACCCAATGCTAATAAGGAAGAGCAAACCCCAGTTGAGTGTAAGGGCGCTTGAAAAATGAAAAAATGAAAAGGTACTTATATAGACGAAATTGGAAACTCCTTCTTTGTCTTGCAAAGTCTGAAATTACTACGTTTTATCTGAATTATTCAGACTTTCCTTGTGGAATCAGACTAGTTTTATTATATTCAGACAAAATCTGAAGATTCAGATACGTTTTTTTAAATTCAGACAAGTCACCTAAAATTCAGACAAATGTAATCTAAAATTCAGACAAATGTCATCTAAAATTCAGAGTTGTCGCTGAAGATATTGGCTCCCTGCCAGCAGTCACCGTCGATTAGGTACTGGCCTCCTGCCAGGGTCGGTCACGGCTGAACGCACGGCTTACCTGTGTTTCAGCTAGCCAGAACTGGCCAAGTGCCAGGTCCCAGCATGAGCTACCGGTTACCGAGACATCAATCTGTCATGGTAGTATGTCAGGTGAATGGAGTGAAGCTTGTTAAATTAATCTCAAATAAAATCATTCTGAAACAGATATGTTGTCTTGCTATTGTTTTTTCTTCCATTACAATTGCAAAATTCCAGTGTGAACTACCGGTTGCAGGGTATAAGTAATGGTACTGTATTTAATCAGGTAAGAGAAGTGAAGTTTTTGTAACTTAATCTGAATAAAATTCATTCCGAAAACTGAAGCATTGTCTTGTTGTTGTTTGTAAATAAATAAAACTGCCCAGAAATCCCAGTGTGAACTACCGATATCCGGGGCATAAATCATGGAAATATATCAGGTAAAAGGAGTGAAGTTTTTGTAAAAGGATCTGAATAAAATTCATTCCGTAATTAAACAGAAGTATTGTCTTCTTGTTGTTTGTAACTAAATAAAAATGCCAAATCCGAACGTGAACTACCGATTGTCGCGATATAAGAAATGGTAGTATATCGGGTAAAAGGAGTGAAGTTTTTGTAAAAGGATTTGAATAAAATTCATTCCGTAATTAAACTGAAGTATTGTCTTGTTGTTGTTGTTTGTAACTAAATAAAAATGCCAAATCCCAGCTTGAACTACCGATTATCGGGGTATAATTAATGGTAGTATATCAGGTAAGAGAAGTGAAGTTATTGTAAAAGAATCAGAATAAAATTCATTCCGGAATTAAGGTATTGTCTTGTTGTTTGTAACTAAATAAAACTGCCAAATCCATGCGTGAACTACCGATTACCGGGGTATAAGAAATGGTAGTATATCAGGTAAGAGAAGTAAAGTTTTTGTAAAAGAATCTGAATAAAATTCTTTCCGGAATTAAACAGAAGTATTGTGTTGTTGTTTGTAAATAAGTAAAATTACTAAATCCCAGCGTGAACTACCGATTGCCGGGGTGTAATTAATGGTAGTATATCAGGTAAGAGAAAAGAAGTTTTTGTAAAAGGATTTGAATACAATTCATTCCGTAATTAAACAGAAGTATTGTCTTGCTGTTGTTTCTAACTAAATAAAAATGCCAAATCCCAGCGTGAACTACTGATTGTCGGGTTATAAGAAATGGTAGTATATCGGGTAAAAGGAGTGAAGTTTTTTTAAAAGGATTTGAATAAAATTCATTCCGTAATTAAACTGAAGTATTGTCTTGATGTTGTTTGTAACTAAATAAAAATGCCAAATCCCAGCTTGAACTACCGATTATCGGGGTATAAGTAATGGTAGTATATCAGGTAAGAGAATTGAAGTTTTTGTAAAAGGATCTGAATAAAATTCTTTCCGGAATTAATCAAAAGTGTTGTGTTGTTTTTGTTTGTAAATAAGTAAAACTGCCAAATCCCAGCGTGAACTACTGATTGACGGGGTATAATTAATGGTAGTATATCAGGTAAGAGAAATGAAGTTATTGTAAAAGAATCAGAATAAAATTCATTCCGGAATTAAAGTATTGTCTTGTTGTTTGTAACTAAATAAAACTGCCAAATCCATGCGTGAACTACCGATTACCGGGGTATAAGAAATGGTAGTATATCAGGTAAGAGAAGTAAAGTTTTTGTAAAAGAATCTGAATAAAATTCATTTCGAAATTAAACTGAAGTATTGTCTTGTTGTTGCTTGGAACTAAATAAAACTGCCAAATCCCAGCGTGAACTACCGATTGTCGGTGTATAATTAATGGTAGTATATCAGGTAAGAGAAAAGAGGTTTTTGTAAAAGAATCAGAATAAAATTGCTCGGGCACTTACCTGTGAGTTGCAGTGACATGGATCAATTACTAATTAGCGTACCTGTGGCTGTCAATCAAACAACAGGTGGGCTTTCCCTGCTATCAGTATGTGTGATCCCTCATTGTCTTCGTAACGTTTTGCCCGCGGCAAGGTACTTTACTTAGTTAACACTGGTTGTGATTTAGTTTACAATGGTTGTGATTTTCCCCGTGAGTTATTCCAGAGACGTAGACATAATATAACAGAGACGTAGATAAATAAATTATGTATGTCTCTGGTTATACACACTTTTAATTAGGACAACTCGCTACCTGTTTGGTACTATATTCTCATGATGTATGTATCGTCTTGTGTTGAAATTAATATTTTAAATGAAACATATGAACGTTTTACTGAAAATCAATCATATTTACGTTAAGTTTGTAGAAACGAAAACTTGCTGGACATGAAGACGAAATATATATTATGCGACTTGAACTTCTCGATATTTCTGAAAAAATGCCTTTATTGAATATAAACAAATAAACAAGAAATGCCCACAGTAAGAATATTGGGACGTTGACCGATCAGTTAGCCGGTGGGACACAGGTAAAGTAGCTGTGCCAGCGAGGCATGGTCTCACAGCAGGAGTCTTCACACCTCCCGGTGAAGAATATAGCCTCCGGGCCAGGCTTGAGAAAAAGTCGTAATTTACTTTACAACTCGTAACATAACTTTACTACTGGTAATATAACCGTAATTTTTACGAATATGATAAGAAAATACTATGTGATTTTACCAAGCTGCTTTATCGTTGGATACTTAACAGAATACATAATGTATTGCTGGCTTGACGATAAGAAATTAACCAGTCATGTTAATTTTACATTTCATATTATTTTGTTTTCTTTTTATTTCCAGAGTGTAGAGGTCCCGTGGTATAGCGATGACGCCGGGGCCGAGAATGGCTACTGATGGATAGAAGAATAGATTACAACGGTTATTTATATTATTGTATATAACGCAATTCAATTGGTCATTATTAACATTGACCTAGTCAAAAAAGAGGAGAATGTGGCAAGATAAATACAAGACGAATGGAGGGTTGATTGATCTTTAATATAGTCGGCGATGTAAGATTACTTTTGAAACAATATTCTGTGTGTATAAAGACTGCTTTCTCTGTCAGGTCACACGGATCACCATAATTATATAATTACCTTTACATTCTATTGCAGGTTGTCATGGTTACCAACGGTAATTACCCCTCTCCTGAGTAATAATTAGATCACATCTCACCCTAAATATGATCAATCAATCAATCAAACCCTAACCCTAAATATGTACCGATTACCTCAGACCGGTAGGTGTGACATGTTGTGTATATTAGAAAAACATCACACATACTGAGCATCCAATGAATTATCTGCTAAAGGTATCTGCAGGCTTTGTCTTCGTTGTAGGTCTGGTTTGAAACGGCGCTTTATCGACTGAAAATTCCTCCCAATCTCGGAAGAGAAGCATTTTATGGCAGATTCATATTATAAATATATCTTAAAAATGCTTGTATTGTAGAAAGTAATATCAAAATGCTTGTATTGTAGAAAGTTATATCAGACGAAACATAACATACACTTGCATAAGCATGAAGGGTCGTCATAACTCAGCAAAAATGAAGACAAATATAGGCTTAGCCTAATGTCCAACCCAGTGTATATACCATCTTGTATAAATAAATATAATGCTTTTGTTGTTGACAATAAAATCTTTTGGAATGGAATAAAAACGCAGTCAAGTTCTAAACTGTATTACCAGGTATATTCCTGTACAATCCGTGTTGTCTTTTTTAGTATTTGGTCTATCGTACTGAAAAGTTAGTTAGCATTTTGCAGGCGTACTACTTCATTTTATAACGCAGGCTCCACAAGGACTGTATGTGAACACCCGCTGTGTTTTGTCAGGTAAAGCCTGTCGCCTGGCACGCGTGTATACCAGTCGGACACCTCTCTACAGGGGGTACAAGGTGGTCACAGGTATTGTATACAGATATTGAATTCATTTAACAAGGTGAAGCTAAAATGCTTAAAACACGTACTCTGCATCATGATTGTATGATGATCGACATGCATCAACCCTAATAGTCTAAATCTTGCACGGACCATCAGATGTTCACTTCTATCACATCTATGATCAGCAAGTCTATATCTGAACAGTAATAAGGTCTGATACATTACCATTACTTATATACCCTGCAATCGGTAGTTCACGCTGGGATTTGACAGTTTTATTTAGTTACAAACAACAACAAGGCAATACTTCTGTTTAATTCCGGAATTAATTTTATTCAGATTCTTTTACAAAAACTTCAATTCTCTTACCTGATATACTACCATTACTTATACCCCGATAATCGGTAGTTCACGCTGGGATTTGACAGTTTTGTTTAGTTACAAACAACAACAAGACCAAACCATTCCGTGGACGCTTTAATAAATAAATCTGCCGATATTTTGAAATTTATTCTGATTTATGTTACGTGTTTTATTCAATAATGGCATTTTTTCAGAAATATCGAGAAGTTCAAGTCGCATAATATATATTTCGTCTTCATGTCCAGCAAATTATTGTTTCTACAAACTTAACGTAAATATGATTGATTTTCAGTAAAACGTTCATATGTTTCATTTAAAATATTAATTTCAACACAAGACGATACATACATCATGAGAATATAGTACCAAACAGGTAGCGAGTTGTCCTTATTTTAAAAAGTGTGAATAACCAGAGACATACATAATTTATTTTATCTACGTCTCTGTTATATTATGTCTACGTCTCTGGAATAACTCACGGGGAAAATCACAACCATTGTAAACTAAATCACAACCAGTGTTAACTAAGCAAAGTACCTTGCCGCGGGCAAAGCGTTACGAAGGCAATGAGGGATCACACATATTGATAGCAGGGAAAGCCCACCTGTTGTTTGATTGACAGCCACAGGTACGCTAATTAGTAATTGATCCATGTCACTGCAAGTGCCCGAGCAATTTTATCCTGATTCTTTTACAAAAACTTCCCTTCTCTTACCCGATATATTACCATAAATTATACCCCGGCAATCACTTCTCTTACCTGATATACTACCAATTCTTATATCCCGACAATCGGTAGTTCTCGCTGGGATTTGGCATTTTTATTTAGTTACAAACAACAACAACAAGACAATACTTCAGTTTAATTACGGAATGAATTTTATTCAAATCCTTTTACAAAAACTTCACTCCTTTTACCCGATATACTACCATTTCTTCCAACCCGGTAATCGGTAGTTCACGCATGGATTTGGCAGTTTTATTTAGTTACAAACAACAACAAGACAATACTTTAATTCCGGAATGAATTTTATTCAGATTCTTTTACAATAATTTCCCTTCTCTTACCTGATATACTACCATTAATTATACCCCGGCAATCGATAGTTCACGCTGGGATTTAGCAGTTTTACTTATTTACAAACAACAACTAATACGTCCGTTTAATTCCGGAAAGAATTTTATTCAGATCCTTTTACAAAAACTTTACTTCTCTTACCTGATATACTACCATTTCTTATATCCCGACAATCGGTAGTTCACGTTCGGATTTGGCATTTTTATTCAGTTACAAACAACAACAACAAGATAATACTTCAGTTTAATTACGGAATGAATTTTATTCAAATCCTTTTACAAAACCTTCACTCCTTTTACCCGATATACTACCATTTCTTACAACCCGGTAATCGGTAGTTCACGCATGGATTTGGCAGTTTTATTTAGTTACAAACAACAACAAGACAATACTTTAATTCCGGAATGAATTTTATTCAGATTATTTTACAATAACTTCACTTCTTTTACCTGATATACTACCATTAATTATACCCCGGCAATCGATAGTTCACGCTGGGATTTAGCAGTTTTACTTATTTACAAACAACAACACAATACGTCCGTTTAATTCCGGAAAGAATTTTATTCAGATCCTTTTACAAACACTTCAATTCTCTTACCTGATATACTACCATTACTTATACCCCGATAATCGGTAGTTCACGTTGGGATTTGACAGTTTTGTTTAGTTAAAAACAACAACAACAAGACAATACTTCAGTTTAATTACGGAATGAATTTTATTCAAATCCTTTTACAAAAACTTCACTTCTCTTACCTGATATACTACCATTTCTTATATCCCGACAATCGGTAGTTCACGTTCGGATTTTGCATTTTTATTTAGTTACAAACAACAGCAAGACAATACTTCTGTTTAATTACGGAATGAATTTTATTCAAATCCTTTTACAAAAACTTCTTTTCTCTTACCTGATATACTACCATTAATTACACCCCGGCAATCGGTAGTTCACGCTGGGATTTAGTAGTTTTACTTATTTACAAACAACAACACAATACTTTTGTTTAATTCCGGAAAGAATTTTATTCAGATCCTTTTACAAAAACTTCACTTCTCTTACCTGATATACTACCATTTCTTATACCCCGACAATCGGTAGTTCTCGCTGGGATTTGGCGGTTTTATTTAGTTAAAAACAACAACAACAAGACAATACTTCTGTTGAAATACGGAATGAATTTTATTCAGATCCTTTCACAAAAACTTCACTTCTCTTACCTAATATACTACCATTAATTATACCCCGGCAATCAGTAGTTCACGCTGGGATTTGGCAGTTTTACTTATTTACAAACAACAACACAATACATCCGTTTAATTCCGGAAAGAATTTTATTCAGATCCGTTTACAAAAACTTCACTTCTCTTACCTGATATACTACTATAATTATACCCCGGCAATCGGTAGTTCACGCTGGGATTTGACAGTTTTATTTAGTTACAAACAACAACAAGACAATACTTCTGTTTAATTACGGAATGAATTTTATTCAGATCCTTTTACAAAAACTTCACTCCTTTTACCTGATATATTTCCATGATTTATGCCCCGGATATCGGTAGTTCACACTGGGATTTGGCAGTTTTATTAATGCTTCAGTTTTCGGAATGAATTTTATTCAGATTAAGTTACAAAAACTTCACTTCTCTTACCTGATTAAATACAGTACCATTACTTATACCCTGCAACCGGTAGGTCACACTGGAATTTTGCAATTGTAATGGAAAAAAAACAATAGCAAGACAACATATCTGTTTCAGAATGATTTTATTTGAGATTAATTTAACAAGCTTCACTCCATTCACCTGACATACTACCATGACAGATTGATGTCTCGGTAACCGGTAGCTCATGCTGGGACCTGGCACTTGGCCAGTTCTGGCTAGCTGAAACACAGGTAAGCCGTGCGTTCAGCCGTGACCGACCCTGGCAGGAGGCCAGTACCTAATCGACGGTGACTGCTGGCAGGGAGCCAATATCTTCAGCGACAACTCTGAATTTTAGATGACATTTGTCTGAATTAGATTACATTTGTCTGAATTTTAGATTACATTTGTCTGAATTTTAGGTGACTTGTCTGAATTTAAAAAAACGTATCTGAATCTTCAGATTTTGTCTGAATATAATAAAACTAGTCTGATTCCACAAGGAAAGTCTGAATAATTCAGATAAAACGTAGTAATTTCAGACTTTACTATCTCCTAGTGTAGCACTACCTCAAAAATGATAAAAATAGACCGTCATATTCTATTTTTAAAAATGGAACACAAAACAAAAGCTGGCCAAAAGTGAGGTTAAAATGAACAAGAAACTTGCTGACATGACAAGGAATATTTGTTTTCCACATTTTAAGATTATTTTCTAATTTACGATGGTTGACAAATGAAGTTTAAGCCATATTTGTTATAAAACTATTTGTATTTAGCGTAAGAATTATAAGTCAAAAGTCAAACAAGACTTTTCATTCAAAGGGCACCGCGAAGCGAGGTTCCTGACTTATTGCACATATGTACATCACGCAAGTAAAAAGTGGGGAGTTGCTCCCTGTCTCTTGCATTTCAGCGATCCATTTATATTTACTTACTTTCCATATCGCGCATGTAACTGACTCTTGACGTAAACTGTTTTCTATCAGAATTCGTTTGTGCTCGCTTCACCCACGTTTTTGACCCACCATTTTGTTTACATTTGTGCAGTGCATTGTGGGAGGTCAACACTACTATACTATCGTTGCAAAAATTCGACCGGGCCGGTTCAAAATACAGAACGATGGAATTTCCATTATAATTATTTTATTTGACACATTTGCACAATAACTGATATATATTACTTAGTAAGGTATCTGACACGTCTTAAATATGTATTTTACTCAAATATACATGGTTTATTTAGGTTCATGTCACTTTAATTCTGCCTCCAGGCTGATTTTTTGACTCTTTAAAATTACCATATTTATTCCATTAGATGCACTGTCTCTATAATAAACACCCCTAGTAACTTTTGCAGCTGTAACTTTAGGTCACAAAACTTCCCATCAAAACGTCAAATGGTAATTGTGTATTTTGTTTCAGATGAACACAATGCCAGTTAATAGTGCATCACTGATGAAAACTGTCGACACCTAAGATGAGGAAGTGCTATGCTGTACTGTGGTTGGTGCGAGCTTTACTGGTGCTATTGCCACAGACAGCGTACATACACCCCGACGAATTCTTCCAAACAGTCGAAGTTGTAGCAGGTAAAGTTTTATAAGGCAAATTACTAGTAATATAATAAAACTGGCCTCATACCATACTTCGAAAATTCTTTAAAGGGAAGATTTACTGCTTACAAAAGTTTGGAATCTACCTTAGGTATATTTGGTATATTTGATTTACTTGATATTAAGGTGGCAGTGTACAGTAGATTTGAAAAATTCAGCAAAATAAAGTGCAGGCTTTAATTATGTCCACACAACTTTTTAACCTTAAATAACACCTATATAAAAGTATATATATTTTTAATCTACACAACATTTGTAATTTTTATTCAGAGTTCAAAATTACACCCCCTCTAGGAGAATTTTTTTTTCTTGAACACAGTTTTAAAACCAAGCATCACTGCTGTGATAGTGGAACTGAGCCTGTTGAATAGCGGAACTGAGCCTATTTCAACATAGGTATATCATTAAACTTTTGAGCAATCTTACCTCGTACCGCGGCTATCAATTTCTGCTGCTACAGTATTGAGTTTTTTCCATCTTAGACGCAGATTCGGATACCCTCTAAACCATTAATCTCGAACCCATTTTGTTGAATTTCTTTATTCAAATGTGAAGCCTGCATATAATTCTCTAGATTGAAATCACCAATTATAGGACATGTACATTTTTTAATTTTTTATGCATATAATAAAACAGTGGCTTTCTGCTTAATAAAAATCTCGCCCATGGCCATTTGGTCTTACTGTACACTGCTACCTAATGAGCTATATTATTGGTTCGGATATATATCATGAAAATATACTTAAGAATATCACTTATAATATTATTTTATATCAAATGTTGTCAAATTAATCACAGTGAACCAGCTTGTAAGATTAAAAGCATTATATATATATACTTAAACTTTTAAAAGACATTGTGCATCAGTAGATATTAAAGTGAATAGTCGGGCAAAGAAAACCAGTCTAAATGCGTTCATTGGCCTTCCAAAAGTTCTCACATATTAATACGACGGTCAAGTTCTGCTTACGTTTCCCAGTTCTGACCATTGAAATAAAGAAAAGTTGAAAGCATTGAAAGCGAGGCTGCGTGGAAATGTAACCACGGACTTAGTCAGCCGGGAGACGTTTTAGGATTCCTATATTTAAAATTATTTTCTACGTACGCAGACAGATTTTGACAAGAAAGTTTATTTTTCTATTCCATAAGAAATTATACTGGATACATTCACACCATTTTTACCGACTTTAGCCATCCTTGCCCGACTGTTCACTTTAAGAAAAAAATATATCGACACGGCATTCCTTTTCGCTAACGTTAGAACAATGGCCTGAAAGGCCTGAAAACGTTAGCGAAAAGGAATGCTGTGTTGATATATTTTTTTCTTAATATGTATATATATACAGTGAATAAAATGAACCAGCATTAACATCTTTTTATGATTTTAGTTAACATTGACTTATGTTGGTAATGAGGTACTCTATTCACCATAACTAGCGCCTAGGGCATTTAAATAATTGTAACAAAGGGGGCGCTTATTAATAAACTAAAATGTAAGTTTTGGACCAAAAAAAGTCATCCATATCTAAGTCTTTTAAACCTTTCATCCTTTGAGGCGCATTACCAATGTAAAAGACTCGCAAGTTCATTTGATATGAGATACAATGATGATGTTAGAGGCAATCACATGTAAAACATCATTAAATCCATGGGATTGGGGCCCTGGGCGTTTGCTCACCTCTTCTTCAGAAAAGGGGAGGGATGCTTATAATAATGGAGAGGGATGCTAATTATGTCCAATACAATATAAAACTGTAATTTGACTTTAATCACAATGAATGGTAAATTGAGGACAAACCTACTAATTATTGATTTTATTATTATACAATATACATACTGGTACTGAAATATAAGTTTTTAGTTCTCGAAAGATGTAAAAAAAAAAAAAGTATGAAGAAGTAAATCTTCATTTTTTAGCTCACCCTGCCCGAAGGGCCGGTGAGCTTATGTCATGGCTGCGGCGTCCGGCGTCCGTCGTCCGTCCGTCCGTCAAAAAAAAGTATGAAGAACAGAACTTGTATAAATTTTTGGCTCTGAACCCCCAGGGGCAGGAGGGGCGGGGCCCAATAGGGAAAATAAAGGTAAATCCTATAAAACGCTACTTGTCCTAGAGTTCTGTAAAATCTTCATTTTTTTGACCCCCGGGGGGCAGGAGGGGCGGGGCCCAATAGCAGAAAATAGAGGTAAATCCTATAAAACGCTAACTTGTCCTAGAGTTTTTGCATGGATTTGTAACCAAATTTGGCCACAAACATCCTTGGGGGAAGGGGGAACAGAACTTGTTAAATTTTGGCTCTGACCCCTAGGGGCAGAAGGAGGGCGGGGCCCAATAGGGGAAATACAGGTAAATCCTATAAATCGCTACTTGTCCTAGAGTTCTGCATGGATTGTAACCAAATTTGGCACAAACATCCTTGGGGGAAGGGGAAAGAACTTGTATAAATTTTGGCTCTGACCCCCCGGGGGCAGGAGGGTGGGGCCCAATAGGGGAAATAGAGGTAAATCCTATAAATCGCTACTTGTCCTAGAGTTCTGCATGGATTGTAACCAAATTTGGCCACAAACATCCTTGGGGGAAGGGGAACAGAACTTGTATAAATTTTGGCTCTGACCCCCCAGGGGCAGGAGGGATGGGGGCCCAATAGGGAAAATAAAGGTAAATCCTATAAAACGCTACTTGTCCTAGAGTTCTGCATGGATTGTAACCAAAATTTGGCCACAAACATCCTTGGGGAAGGGGACAGAACTTGTATAACTTTTGGCTCTGACCCCCTGGGGGCAGGAGGGGCGGGGCCCAATAGGGGAAATAGAGGTAAATCCTATAAAACGCTACTTGTCCTAGAGTTCTGCATGGATTGTAACCAAATTTGGCCACAAACATCCATGGGGGAGAGGGAACAGAACTTGTATAAATTTTGGCTCTGACCCCCCCCGGGGCAGGAGGGGCGGGGCCCAATAGGGGAAACAGAGGTAAATCCTATAAATCGCTACTTGTCCTAGAGTTCTGCATGGAATGTAACCAAATTTGGCCACAAACATCCTTGGGGGAAGGGGAACAGAACTTGTATAAATTTTGGCTCTGACCCCCGGGGGCAGGAGGGGCGGGGCCCAATAGCAGAAATAGAGGTAAATCCTATAAAACGCTACTTGTCCCTAGAGTTTGCATGGATTGTAACCAAATTTGGCCACAAACATCCTTGGGGGAAGGGGAACAGAACTTGTATAAATTTTGGCTCTGACCCCCTAGGGGCAGAAAGGGCGGGGCCCAATAGGGGAAATACAGGTAAATCCTATAAATCGCTACTTGTCCTAGAGTTCTGCATGGATTGTAACCAAATTTGGCCACAAACATCCTTGGGGGAAGGGGAAAGAACTTGTATAAATTTTGGCTCTGACCCCCCGGGGGCAGGAGGGTGGGGCCCAATAGGGGAAATAGAGGTAAATCCTATAAATCGCTACTTGTCCTAGAGTTCTGCATGGATTGTAACCAAATTTGGCCACAAACATCCTTGGGGGAAGGGGAACAGAACTTTTATAAATTTTGGCTCTGACCCCCCAGGGGCAGGAGGGGTGGGGCCCAATAGGGAAAATAAAGGTAAATCCTATAAAACGCTACTTGTCCTAGAGTTCTGCATGGATTGTAACCAAATTTGGCCACAAACATCCTTGGGGGAAGGGGAACAGAACTTGTATAAATTTTGGCTCTGACCCCCTGGGGGCAGGAGGGGCGGGGCCCAATAGGGGAAATAGAGGTAAATCCTATAAATCGCTACTTGTCCTAGAGTTCTGCATGGATTGTAACCAAATTTGGCCACAAACATCCATGGGGGAAGGGGGAATGAACTTGTATAAATTTTGGCTCTGACCCCCCGGGGGCAGGAGGGGCGGGGCCCAATAGGGGAAACAGGGGTAAATCCTATAAATCGCTACTTGTCCTAGAGTTCTGCATGGAATGTAACCAAATTTGGCCACAAACATCCTTGGGGGAAGGGGGAAAGAACTTGTATAAATTTTAGCTCTGACCCCCCGGGGGCAGGAGGGGCGGGGCCCAATAGGGGAAATAGAGGTAAATCCTATAAATCGCTACTTGTCCTAGAGTTCTGCATGGATTGTAACCAAATTTGGCCACAAACATCCTTGGGGGAAGGGGAAAGAACTTGTATAAATTTTGGCTCTGACCCCCCAGGGGCAGGAGGGTGGGGCCCAATAGGGGAAATAGAGGTAAATCCTATAAATCGCTACTTGTCCTAGAGTTCTGCGATGGATTGTAACCAAATTGGCCACAAACTATCCTTGGGGGAAAGGGGAACAGAACTTGTATAAAGTTTGGCTTGACCCCGGGGCAGGAGGGGCGGGGCCCAATAGGGAAATAAGAGGTAAAATATTCAAATTCTCTTCAGAAAGAAACAATGGAACTGTATCCGCACATGACTTGACATTACAAACCAGGGAGCGATACAGTGGGCCTATGCTGGGCTCTTGTTTTAATTGTTTTATGTATTGTGGTATCTTAGATCTTAGATTCAGGGAAATCTGTAAAATATAAGAAAAGCATTAGTTCTCTCATCTCAATTAAAATTGGAAATTGGTTAAACACTAAATTCAAATTGCTTCCACTGTGAATTCTTGGTTATTAAAAAAAATCAAGTTTGATGGCTATTTTCGAGGTGACATCTTAGGGGCTGGACACATACAAACATATGGGAATTAAACCTCAACATCTTCCCATGACGTGAGTGTAACTCTAACCGTATCACCGTCCTCGGACCGCCACTTCTCTCTTCTTCAACTTCCTCACACACCATTTCCCGAGACTTAAAATCATCCTAAATTTATCCTTGTACTCGCCCGCGCTCTAATCACTGGTCCTACTAACTCTTGTTTTGGATTTGTCAGTGTTTTTTACATTTGTATGATGGCTCAGTGTTGACTGAATGGATGGGTCCGATCTTTGTATCATCAAGCTATGTGACACTGACATATTTGACAAGGACATTCCACAAACAGTTTTGAGACTGTGGATTTTTGCACCTTCTGTTACTCGGTGTTAATAAGAGAGTGGAAATCAACTCGAAGTTCAACAATTCTCAACTTTTAAAGTACTAAGTACAGATATCAAAGATAGTAAAAAATCAAAAGAAAAAATTTTAAACCAAAAAGAAGATAAAAATACTTTTAATAACTGAAATTCCTAGGTATAGACCCTATGAATGTATAAACCAGTAATTTTCTTCCACTGTCCGCTTTTTCTCGTAGGAATGATTGTATTGTAGCGGGCATGTTTAAAAACCGGCCGACATTCCTGATATTTTCTAGCATGCCAATCTTTTTCTGGATTCTATCTTACTACAATAAGACAAACAAATTTAATTCTATCATGACAATTGTTGATATTTTCTGGTCTGGGATTCTTGTTATCGTTTGTTATTTTTGTATTTGTAGATTCAGTTTACTTCAATCCCAAGATACTATCAACTGTTAAAAGATGATTTTGAAAATTGTCAGTCTTCACAAAAAAAGGACTATATCATTTGCCTGAAAGACACCATTACAAAATATGTTATTGTTACTCCATGGATATTACATTAACCTACAGATACTAAACGTGGATAATTGTTGGCGCAGCATTGGCATACAAACCTTGGTATGTTCCATCTCCTCTGAGCAACAATACCTTAAATTGTTACGTAAACTTCAATTGCAACCAATGGGTATTGCTATGTATTATTATTTAGTTTAAGTTGTATCACGGTACATCTACAAAAAAGGCCTGGGACGAAGTCACAATCTGTCATTGCTGTGGAAGTAACTTAGTACTGTAGATACTTTCTTTCTATAATTTCCTCACCAGGAGCCCAGAATTCCCTCATTCCATTACTACCGATTATGACCTAAGGTCACAGTATAAAAGTTGTGACATCTGTGGATAACTACAATGTTTTAATGTGTACCATGTTTGGAGTTTTTAAATTTGTATGTTCGTTGATATTAGTGCTTTTGGATTTTTACATCAGGGAAGTTTGACTTCTTGTATTCAACATCTTCAGAATAACCATCATTCCAATTGTAAGACAAAGGGCACCCTCATCAAAGCAGTGTTTTTCCGATAAGGATAAATTTATTTTTCGTATCATACATATATGGCCTCCACGTCATTTATTTTTTGAATAAAAATGCAAACAATCAAATTGTTGATTTACAAGGACAGAACCTGGGTCGAGTCTAAACAGTTACAAACCAAAGACAGTGAAACATGTGATGTGTATGTGATATTACCCGGGACCGTTAATCCAGCGAGGCCAAACAACATCTAAAGTTTGATATCATTACTAGATTTCCTTTACATTTAACAATGAGGTGACCCGCCAGATCTGACTGTAGGTTCTCACTTTAATATGAAAACTTTACAGGTCAGAATATTTACAAAGTAATGGACAGAACTATCGTCACAAATGTCGTTATTTATTAAAAAAAACACATAGGTAACCATTCTCAAGTGTAATTGTGTTATTTTTAACTCATTTGTTCGAAAAACCAGTCAGTAATGTATCTACAATTGTATCTGTATTCTTGAAGAAGACTAGCCAAACTGTAAGTCAAACTTTGATGGCGAGGTGGACAAGTAGTAATCTATAAGATATACAAGTTCTGACATGTTACAGCTATCCTCCATCTCAAGATTGCAAGTTTGAAACCCACCTACAATATCGGCTGTCACCATTTACTCTCTGTATGTTTGTGTTTTTAGGTCATTTGACCCAAAGGACAATGAATGTCGAGGCCCAATCATTGAACAAGACTTGTAGGCACTCATCCAATCATGCTAACAGACCAAAGTATATTAGTACCCTGGGTCTTTTGGTTACCATAATGAAGTAATTTAAGAAACAAAAGTTTTACGCATGGAAAACACAATGACAGACTAAGCATGCCGGGTGATCCTAACCCTTTGAGTTGGATTCGATAATTCGGGTCAGATGATTTAATAAAGAGGACTGTCTCTGATTTTGACAAGGAACTTTGTCATCAATATTTTTAAGAAAGTATATACATTGACTTTGTAAAATCTGCTAATTGGTTCATATTTAGCACATCAGTTTTGACTGATTATATATAAGACCATATTGAAATTTGACAATTGATTGAAGTGTCTTGTGGCAGTTGCTGGCTTGCTGCTATGCAGACTTCATGCATCGGATGTATGAAATATTTAAAAGGAAGAGTAGAAACAGAGTATCTTCCCTTTGAGTGACATGGATCATAATATGGTGGGTCAACGTCATGATAACAGGGTGCCAAGATCTTTCTGGAACATATTTTTCGATTTTGGGGCAACCACTACGCCAGGACCATCTCAGGATCATTCTAGGCATATAGAAATGAGTGTATATTTCATATGAAATTTTATGAAACGAGTCTTAGAAGTTTTTATTTTTGCGAGTCTTTGCAAGCAAAAATTATAACTTCAAGACGAGTTTCATAATATCTCATATGAAATGAACACAAAATTACTTACTTTTTATCACATAACTACAACTAAATACATTTTGAAGAATCTTGCATCAAAATGTATTGCGAAAAGCCATAGGTGGTCGCCATTTTGTCTTGCCGTCCTCGAAATCCTGAAATCACTGGATATTAGGCGAATTGTGTGATAAAAGTGTAAATGTAACCCCACTGAAGGTTGAATTTGAGAAGTTTGAAATGTGAAAAGTTTATAGATGGCACACTGTGCACAATGGTGAATAAAGCACTGTCAGATGACCTTATAAAAGAAAAACAATGTAAACCAATGTACAATGTGTTTGAATTTATTGCTGAGAAGCATATCTATAATAGTAACAATCATGTGTATACAATCTTAATATTGTTTGAATAAATTCTTCAAGAGCATTGTCAAATTTAGTTTCTCTTTATCCAGAAACAGGATTTTAAAGTCACATTGTAAGATACATATAAATTACAATTCTGTATGTATGAGCGACAGTTACTCTGATTGTCACCATTATCTATCGCAGTATTGACAAACTTCTCCCGATCGTTACCATTATCTATCACAGTATTGACAAACTTCTCCCGATCGTCACCATTATCTATCGCAGTATTGACAAACTACTCCCGATCGTCACCATTATCTATCGCAGTATTGACAAACTACTCCCGATCGTCACCACTATCTGTCGCAGTATTGACAAACTACTCCCGATCGTCACCACTATCTGTCGCAGTATTGACAAACTACTCCCGATCGTCACCACTATCTGTCGCAGTATTGACAAACTACTCCCGATCGTCACCACTATCTGTTGCAGTATTGACAAACTACTCCCGATCGTCACCACTATCTGTCGCAGTATTGACAAACTACTGACGATCTCACCACTATCTGTTGCAGAATTGACAAACTACTCCCGATCGTCACCACTATCTGTCGCAGTATTGACAAACTACTCCCCGATCGTCAATGCAGTATTTACACTTCTCCCCGATCGTCACCACTGTTAGTAATCTCCCGATCTGCAGTGTAATTGACTAAACTACTCCCGATCTGTCTACACCCTATCTGTCCGTATTGACAAACTACTCCCGCTTGTCACCGGCACTATCTGTCGCGGTATTGACTACTACGACGTCCACCAAATCTGTCGCTGAATTTGACAAATGATTGGACAACAAGATCCATCTCTGTAATTCCTCCTTACCGTCTTCCTCCTCTTCTTCCTGAAATGATGGAATGACTTAACACGCTCTGAGTTTACACACAGGTATTGTAAAATCATGATGTCAGTGCTATTTAGCACAAAAGGCTTCTAATACATTACTGTAAACCAATTATTTTTCGCGGATTTCCAATTTAAAGCGAATTCAGTGGAATTTACGAAGAGGCACAGAGTGGCCGGTATCACTCAACTTATTTTGTTTTTCCATGATATGTACAGAATTATAGAGATTCACTCTTCATTATCTCGATGATTAAAACCACTCCTGCCCAAGGGGGATAGAAGCCAAAAATTTAATATCAACTTTAAATTTATATAACCATTTCATCCCACAATGATGTTTCAGGCTAAATGGTTATAATCAATAACAGAACACTATGACTAGTAAGTGATTTAAAAAGGAAATGTTGTAGTACTGTTGGAACAGATGTCCACACCCATAACATGGGCTTAAATATAGTGAAAGACTGTTGGTTATAGTAAAACACAGTAGGTACAATACATCAACTGATAAAAGCTGAAAATGTATTTGATCACCTCATAAGATCATTACACGAATGGGACCTATTCCATGTACCATTGGGATACCTGATAACATTTGTGCAGGACTATTTATCTATTGGTGATGGAAAATGTCGAAAGATGAAATCACGCACGTCAATGTTCATTTACGAGATGGATACCCCCATGGTACATAAAAGTATAATATAACCAATTCAATGTGAACCCAAATTAAAATTGTAGCCAATATACGATTTCATTACTATATTTCAATATCCCACTACCTTTCTGTTATGATCAAGATTATTCATTGGTATCCATCAGAAATCACAATGTTGTCAATATCTTCCACTTGTTTTACATTTCTTTTTCAATCTCAGCATAAGAAATGTGACACTTTGACCTCTGTTCCCAGGGTTATCCACATCCAACAGAAGTACCACGCCACCTCTGCAGGGTGACCATGAATGTCCCTACCAAACCTCTTTCCACACTAGTCCTGTTGTCAACACCAACCACCACTACAGTGAGTTTTTCTGATAGTTAGTAACTAACCTCTACCACAGGAGTGTTGTTGTTCAACCTCCATTTCAGTGTAAGATTCACTATTTGAAGATTCTGTATTTCCTTTTACTAAAACAGAAGTCAAGTTGTGATAGTGTCCCCCTTGGGCCTGAAGTGACGTGTCCATCTTTAATCACTTTTGGATGTAGAAGACACTAAACTTGATGGTAATGCTGTTATAAATTGTGCTTTCTACTTTGTTTTATTTTCGTTTTCTTATATTGAGATAGAAAACATATTTACACTTTTCTGTCTATAGAAAACATGACTGCTATTTCCTTACCAGGGGTTTCCAGTTTCAACGTGGTTAATAGTAGGATAAATAGGAGATGAAATGTGTTTACGAGATGACATACCCGTTTCCTGTGGAAATTTTTCTGTATGCTGTTGTTATGCGAGTTTTCTCAGATAAGTGAATGTCCTTATGGTGGCCGTTAAGATCATTTCGTGTTTCCTGAGGTTTCACCAGTGTTGACTGTCCTGGGCAGCGCCTCCCAACAACTAATGTCCTGCGAGACCCACCACCGGGCTTTATGTACAGGGAGCTCGGGGTGTATCAACACCTCCGAGGACTCTCTGGGCCTCCATACAAAACCTGCTCACCTGAAACAGAATAAGTGATTGACATGAATACATGTTTCACCAATATAGGAAAATTGAGATGTAATCTTTTGTGTAAAACCTGTAGTAAAAGAATTACTTGTCCAATAAAAATACTGTAAATTATTGTAAACATATTTTTTGACAGGAACAATCAACTTTTAGCACGGAGGGATATTTACACTTATTCATTCAAAGGTTGCTTGAATCGCGAAGGTGTCACCCCTGCATATAAATATTTTTACATGTATATGATGTATGTAACTTTGTCTAAAAAGTGTATCTATCACGAAAATAACAACACTGCAAAAGGTTCATGCAAGCAAATTGCAAAATTAACCACTTGCGAGAAAACTTTTACCTTTTACAGAACGATTATATAATCAATGTAATAATAAAAGTTTAATACAGTATCTTTATGGTAAATCTGACTCTAATGATAATAATAGCCAATATTTTGTAATTGAAAAAAACCATGTTCAATCCATGTAATACTACTTTCCATAATTACCTAGCCAACAGTACAATAACTTACATTTAGAGTGATTATTATGGCCCTAAAGCATTGATGTACTACAAGTACCACATATTGTGTTTATTTTACATTAATCATGACAGATTTGGCTGTACATTAGTCTCAGGAGGGGTGTCATAGGTTGAGGTACCATACCCAAAACATACAACAGTCGAAACTCGTTTATCTCAACATCGCTTGAGTCAAAATTCCGGTTGAGTCGAATAAAATTTTCAAAGTCCCAGGATCCCCATTTTTTGTCCTTGCCTATATGTATCGTATTTTAAGATCGTATGACTCGAAACGCCCGGTTGTGTCAAAGTCAATTCCTTGGTGTCCTTAGGAACAGGATATACCCAACGAAAAAAAAAAAATAGTCGCTATCTCGAATTTAATTTTTAGTCAAAATTTGAAAAAAAAAAAAAAAAAAAAACAACAATTACGTAAATATAACATGGATACAAACAAATGAAATTCACCTGTGGTTTGTCGTAACACATGATTGGTTTACCTGCCCATATCGCGATTGATATATGCAGATTCAGGCCTATGGGAACATACTACAACAATGACTGCTAATTGATAATTGTTTAATAATCCTCTCAAGTCTGGCTTCCTAATAAGTGTTCATTTACAATTGTGACTTACCTGTACATAAACAACAGACGTGTGTTTACACAATCGCACTCAGCAAGGCTCGATCAGCGTGGCTGATCATGGACCGAAAGCGTGTTTTTTTTAGGAATCATTAGAAACGAAAGTGTTTTTCTAAGGTTTGCATAGAATGTTGATAGTGTCAAAAAATAATTTTAACAAACCCACAATGTTTAAATGTTTTAACTAGTCGTTGCAGATGTACTAGTATCTTAATTAGTCATACAATGTATTTCTTTGTTGATATAGAAATCTACTTTCGTTATCATTTACCACAAATTATAATAAACCAGTAGAAACGGAGAGTGTAGTCTGCTCATGGTAAGGTGAAAACTAATGTTTATTTTACTATTTTGAAATACCATTAAATTCTAAAATAAGAAAGATGCTTGTTTTTATTTGTTCAGTGTACTATATTCCGTATAAGAATTTTGATGTATGAACCATTGAAGTCAGCTATACGTATACCACTGGGAAATCAGGGTGCATGCCTATTATCGTAATTCATTTTTTTTATTTACAAATGTATCTTTTTTTTAAAAACACAAAACATCTGAAAACATATAACTCAAAAGATTTAATACAACCTTAGTGAGTTGGAAAATCACGATAATATGCTGATCACGGTAATAGAGCATGTACCCGGCTTGTCATAAGATATAAAGACCGTTGAAAACCACTTTCTGACCAAACCTAATGGCATTACGTTTGAGTCAAATTCCGGATGAGTCGAATTATTTTCGTTGTTGAATTTCGAGATAACGAGTTTCGACTGTATATCATAATTCCAAAAACTGGTTAAAGAGCCTCGATCCCCATCTTAAAGATATCTCTAGCTCAAATCGATTTGCACTCTTTCAAGAAGAGAAGTCTTCTCAGAATGATCTTACCAACCTATAGACGGAAGAGCTTCCTCCAGAAGTATGAAGAGCTACAATCAAGTGAACAGGAGTTATATTCTGGAAGTAAGAAGAGGGCAAATCGAGTTAGGCTCAGTGGAGAGGTGAGGGTGTCAAGGGGAAACCACTGTACTTACCATACAGGTTTGGTCCTAGGAGCCCCATCCTAAAGATCCCCCGTGAACAGTGGAGAGGTGAGGGTGTCGAGGAATACCACTGTACTTACCATACAGGTTTGGTCCTGGAGCCCCAACCTAAAGACCCCCAGTGAAACAGTGGGAGAGGTGAGGGTGTCGAGGGTACAGAGAGGTGAGGGTGTCAAGGGGATACCACTGTACTTACCATACAGGTTTGGTCCTGAGCCCTGGAGCGCCCCATCCTAAAGATCCCCAGTGAACAGTGGAGAGGTGAGGGTGTCAAGGGGAACCACTGTACTTAACCATACAGGTTTGGTCCTGGAGCCCCATCCTAAAGACCCTAATAAAGATTGGTAGAACTGAGGGTGTCGAGGTAATACTGAGAGGTGAGGGTGTCGAGGGGAACCACTGTACTTTACCATACAAGTTTGGTCCTGTAGACCCATCCTAAAGATCCCCAGTGAAACAGTGGAGAGGTGAGGGTGTCAAGTGGTGAGAGGTACTAGACAGGCAGGCGTGTAGAACCCTCAGTACATGGTATCTACAGTTTGGGTCACTGTAGTTGGTATATATCATGATTCTTCCTCTTTTGGAACATTGCCAGGCATGTGTGTAATAGCAAACTACCTGTATGTTCTACAAAACAGACACAGTGCATTTTATATTGATAACAAGGTAAATATATTATTATAAGACCTCTTCCGTATGTGGATTATGAAGGATAGGGATATTCTACCCGAGGTCACAAAAATGTAGTGAAAACCCGAGGCTTGCCAAGGGTATTTGCAACATTTTGTGATCCCGAGGGTAGAATATCCCTATCCTTCATACCCACTTATGAAAAAGTATTTTTCTTTTCTTTTATACCTCAACGTTTTAATTGCAATTTCACAACTATAATATCCCTCCATTTTGAAAGATATATTCGAAATCCCACGACTGAAACTCAATTTTTCATAGATTTTTCAACACAAATTCCGTTGTTTGCATCTTTTATAGTAAAAACCATCAAGTTTGTGAAAAAAAATATCAAAATTTTACCCAGGAAATAGAAATTTTGTTGACGCCCCTGACATCACAAGGCTTTATTGCATGGGTAGCCATGCAATACAGTCCTCAGCCACATGAGTTGTATTGTCCTAGAACAGCCGTATATACACCCGTAGGTATGAAAAGAATATACAGTTATTTCATTGATACATATTTTTTGAGGTAATCTGATGGAAATAATTTAGACATAGATAAAACTTATTCTCCATCCAGGTACTATGATACTAACTGATAAATACATGGAATCTCAATGCAGTTAACTTGTAAATTTATTATGATACCTGAAATCTACCTGTAAGATTTTTAATGACACACAAGATCTTACCTGTAGTATCTTTTGTGACATCTGAGATCCGAGTGCTGTGAGCCACCAGTATAGTGCAGGAAATAGACATTGATTGTACATGTACATATTACAAAGAGAACTCTGCACAAGTAGGTCTCAGTGGGATCCTACATATGAAATTTGAGAAGCATCTCTTTTGTTCAATCTGAAAAACAGTGGTAACTAAATTTTAACAATCAAAAATCAAAGATGGTGGCGGATCACTCCAAAAATGCAATATGCATAACTAGTGGCCCATTGGGACCCTAACTATATTTGAAATTGGAGTGGAAATCACTTCATAACTCTCTGAAAAACAGTGGTAACAATCTTCAAGTATCAAAATTCAAAATGGCTGCTTGTCAGCCATCTTGTTGACTGTTACTATGCAATAGTGGCCCTAGGGAACCTACTTATGGAAAAAAAAGATCGTCCTTCATTCTTTTGGAGAGATAGCAGTAATAAGAATTAATAACGGACGGACTACGAACCGTAGGACAAATAAGATTTGAATAGCCCACGTAGTCATCATTATTTATTGTTAGTGGTTATTTCATATTTCCGCCAACTTAAAGAGACACCAGATAAAGTCCCTTACTGTCCAGTTGCTGCTGTAACTACGATCTGCCCCTGCCAGCCTTCCACCTTCCTCTGTGAGCTGATCCCCTGGGATATCTCCTGTAGCCTATCTTCTTCTTTTTCCTGGGGGGTGGTTGTCAACCCACGGTCCCCTCTACTGCTACCTTCACCAGTACCACTGGAAAGCTGTTGTTTCAAACAATAGGCTAACACATTTTACCTTGATAAATAATTTTTCATAATAAAACCTTATTAAAATATACATGTAGTAATTGAATTATTACTTCTCTATGAATATTATCAGTAAGGCTTGGTTTTTGATTATCACCTGAAACACTTTCTACACATAAAGCTCACACTTTTATGAGTGAATTTGAAAAGGAATGGCATGATGCATTCCATGTTATCTCCTGGTAAAAGGCAATGAAACACTGTATTTCACGTACTACCTTGACCAAAATCAAGTTTCAAAAACTAAAAATATGTCTTTACCAAACAATACATGATAAGCACCTTAACTAACTAAGAGATTGGATCAATAATTGTCCATGAGGAGTTGTTTTAAACTCATTGAAACGCATTAACCTAAATCAACAGAATACGCATCGCGGATTTTATGTTATGTTACCTTAAGTGTGTCCATTTGCATGGCGCAGCATCAAATGTACGAAATCTCCCTCGGACAAGGCAGAGTCTTCGTTCGTCGTCGTCTCTACAAACGTGGTTTGACACCTGACACCACTGGGCCAGAGACAAGCTGTACACAGTTTTCCTCAACTCACTACAACCATGTAAATAGAGAATAAACACACTTAACAGGGCATTTTTTATACTAATGTGGTAAAAATACATCATCAGTTTCCAGATACCAAAATGATGTGAGAATAAGATGACTGATCTACCGTCAATAAGACCCACTTGAGCTGATGATTGTGATGTCAGATTATGATCTTTTTTTCTCTCTTTAAAAACGTCCATCTTATGTGATAAACTACATTATGTTAGTGTTAATTTCATAAAAACCAAATTCAAAAAGACTTCTAACCTATTTCATAAAATCAGACATAAAATTGTAATATGATATGAGAGAAAGGGCTAGTATATAGTAGTGTGAGTTATACCTGTAAGGGCGCGTCTGTCCATAGTTTGGTGTAAGTGACTCCAATTAGCTCCTGTATACCAGAACAGTCAGTCACCAACTTAGAATGTGGTAGGAGATGGCGTTTACAGCTATAAAGAAATGATTTTCCACTTTTGTATATTTCAGTTATTGTAACGAAATTTTGTTGCGATAAGATCTGCATTATGGAATGTTACCTGAAGTATAAATTCTGTATATCAAATTCCATGTTAAAGATTTTACAGCTTAGGGTTCCAAATGACAAATCTCAACACAATTTGACCTGAACGTAAACACTACATGGACATAAAGACCTTTTTTTTGGCATGCCTGTGGTTATGATGTCTTGACAGAACTAACACTATTCCTCCACCTCTGGTCGCGAGTTTTGAATCCCATGTGGGGCAGTTGCGGTTTTTCTTCAGGTACTTTGCACCTTCCAAACCTTGACACATTTTAATTAACCCTTGTTATTAATAGGATGTTTAATAACTAATCAAACTAAACAATTAGTTTTTTTTGTTTCCTGAGTAGTCCTTTATAGACAAGTTTGTCTGTATATTGAATTTTGAACAGTTACCATTTGATGAGGCTCTGGAGGAGGGAGATGGCCAACTTGTGTATAGAAAGTATAAATCCAGCCAGCAGAAGTCGCTGTGTAGAAGGTCCTTGCTGTCTGAAACATTCACATAATACACATTCCGATAACAATGGAAGGGTCGGGAAAAAAATTGAGCATGGGGGTATAAGGATAGATTAGAGATACCCGATACAATTTTTACAAAACATTTGAACGTCTGTATGGTTCAGGATCCTTTTTACCTCCAAGTAATTCAGAATCCATTACAATACTTTTATTTGACATACCAAAACGATTTGATTTGAAGTATGATTTTACTGTTGATAAGGTCCCATCCTCTGGAAGTGAGGTCTAATTTTTTGTGACATCACAAGCACCAAAAAATGGGAACTAATAAACTGCAAATCGTACTTAATTAACCCACATCATTTAGTATGTTCTTTATATTAGTCCTCATGTCACACTTAACACTCAACTCAAAACCTCAGATCACCAGCAACAATGTACCAGTCACAGCTCGAATTCCTCACAAAAAGGTACATGGTATATGTATGTGTACAGATGCAAATATAATTTTTCTTTTTCACGAAAACTATTAAGGTGAAGAAAAAAATTGATTTGTCTAATAAATAATAATTTCCCTTTTAAAAATATTTTTCACTTCCGTGAACTTCAGAATTATTCATTATTCACACTGCAGCTTATTAAATATATCAATCGATACAGATAACCTGTTTGTGTCAGTAACGGATGACAGTAAAGAAATAGACATACTTACCAATGTTTTACAGTTTAACAGATAGTATCCTACAGACCGGGTTGGTCAGAATAGACTGATGAGCACCAGGCACCTTTCACCAGAGCCGGGAAAACTCTCACTGTAATCACAAAAGTATCAGTAACAGTCAGGATTTGTTTTGTTTTTATCAATTATTATTTATCATCATATCAACAGCTAAGGTTGTTTGAAGCTGAACTTCCTAATCTGCGTAAGTGAGACATGCATGTGTATTTCAGGAGATGGTATGAACAGTCAAACCTCGATGATTCGAACTCCGATGAATCAAATTTCTCGCTATATCGAACTTTTTGTCTGGTCCCGAATTTCTTCACTATATAACATTACTAACTAACCCATGTATGAATCGAAAGTTTTATGAATCGAAGTTCTCGATGTATCAAACTTTTTCATGGACCATTTGTTAAAGAGGTGGGATCATAGTGAAACGAGGAAACTGACACTCGATGATATGAATGCAAAAATTACCTGTACAGGTGTTCGCCAATACCCCTAGGGGGCGGAGTGTCTCGGCGACAGCCCTCTCCCCGAGGATAATAGGGATTATGACGGCTTGTGATTGCTAGGTATATATCATCAAGATTAATATTAAGTAATATCACTGATCTGGCCGATTCCTCGGTGCTTTGTTTTTACAAGCTGCACTATTAAAACATTAGTTACGGCAAAGATACAGTTAGGGTATCGTTTTTGATGTTAGCCACCGCCATTGTAGAATTTACGCTGAACGGTTAAATAGCAAGCCACATTAATTAGTAACTCAAACTCAAAACTGTTACATTGTCAAAAACATTGGCATAAATAGCTGGAGCAAATCGATCAATCTCATTCTATTTAAAATATAAGTATTTTGTAGGTGTTTGTAGCGCTTTTTGGTTCCTCCTTTTTAGTTTCGGATTTTACGACAACGTGTTTTTTCGTTGTTATATTCATTCCGTAATATTAACCATCGCTATAATAGTCACCAAACGTACACAATGTACATAGTACACGTAAGTCTTGTTTATAATATACGATTGTATTGTTAACTAGATGGATAGCAATACATGTGATTAATTGTCATACTTCGTTATTTATTTTTTATTGTTTGTGGTAAAATACAATAAATTATAAAGTTTACGGAACGGAGACAACATGGTACACAACTCTACCACAGTTTTGTCATGGTGAAAACAACATCGGTCTAATTTCAACCATGAATAATTCGAAGTCTCCGATGTTTTCAAAGTTTTTCTGGCGGTCCCTTATGAACTTCGATACATCAAGGTTTGACTGTATGTGTTTTCGCGTCATATAATGTCATATTTTTCAGAGAAAATGATGCCAATTTCACTCACAAAAATAATGACGTTAAAAAATAATTGAAATCTTTCACAAAAAGGATTTGACTCTAATATGCAAGGATATTGAAAGTGAAATGGTTACCATGCGCCGAATTGCTTTGAAACAGTTACCTAAGATAAGGCCTGCAGGCAGCTACAGTAGGCCTGGTACCAAGGTGGGAAACAAGGGTGTGGTACCTCTGAGCAGGGTAAGATTCGTGGCACTTCCCCAGGGTGCAGGTGCTCGGTAGAACCATCCTCCTATCCTACTTTGATGGTGTGACTGTAGGGTAAGATTGAGAACAGCGATGAACAGACAAGGTCCCCAAAGTATTCAAACTTGGCTTCATTAGTAATCATGATAATACAAGAAAACATATCCAACAGGTTCAAGACTATTTTACGGCTTGTAAATTGCGATACCCATTTCAAGTATCGGGGATGGATTTTTTTTTTTAAAATTCATTCTGTTTTGGCTCCTGTAAATGAAGCGGTGAAAAATTCAAATGTAGACTAAAAAGAAATATTTCCTTTTTCTTATGAATACCAGGTTAATAATTTCATCTTCTCATGAAGGATACTTTTGGACACTTGTGTAAAATATCGAAATTCGTTTGTAAAACCACCTCACTCGATGAAATATAACTGGTATTCATCAAGAAAGCACTAAATATCATCTATTCATTACTGTATGCAGGGTGTTTTTCTGATTAAGATAAAGGTAAGTTCAAGTAGTGGTTTTGATTCCATTAGTTGCTTACCCTCCGAGTTATTTAACCGTGTCCAACTGTTCATACAGAAGATTCCAGCACCATTGTGTAGAACCATGGACCACGCGATTCAGCTGGATACTCCAACCCTCTGTATGCTTCACCCCCATAATTTCCTCCGCCCTCCCACACCGTAATTAGCAAGGCGTAGCATCTGCACCACTTCCTAGGATGAAACGTTCAACCAAATAAGCAGAAATACAATAATGTGGAACTTTCAAAACATAGACATAGTTATTCCGCTATTTTGTATATGAAATATTAGGAGGCCTAAGTAAAAATAAACTTTCACGAAATGGATCTTAAATTTGAAACATTAAGGAAGGAAATTCCTTTTCTGGAGCAATAGCTTTTCTGGAGGGTTTTTTAACTCCACAAATACGCATCTATCTAATACGAAAACATCATGTTTCCTTTACATAAACTACCTACAGAATTTACACAATACATTAGGTAGACGTAAGAATTATTTCTTGACTACTGATAGACAGGATTTAAAATTTCAAAATGTTTTGGTAATCAGATAAATATTTTATGAAATAGAATTGATTTTACAGTGAAAATTTTATACAAGTGCATAGTTAATTATATTTGATGCAAATGGACAATATAACTGTTCGTACCTTGGGATACCAAGTAGTTGTGACAACTCCTTGACTACGAAATGGGGTCATCAATGCTTACCCTTAAAAACAGATACATATAGGTATTAAAATCCATCTAAAAATATGTAATCTAAAGGAATCATACCGGTAAATACAATTATGTTTCATGTTTAAAATAGGAAAGACTTTTTCATACTATGCTTCACGACATGAATATCACAGGGTGTATATTAGGCAGTGCCAGAAATTGCTTGTATGAGGAAGGAGGAAAATTGCTAAGATGTGGGTAAAAATTTATAAATGTTGTGGATAAATATTGAGATATTGACCAATAATGTAAAACGAGGGCATGAGGTACTGACCGTTGAATGTTAGCACACGGACCTGGGTAGTTGAGTCATACAACTAATTGATACAGAGACATGCATCATTTCATTGTTTCTGCACTCGAAAACGTCTGAAACACCTGGAATACATTAGTCAACACAGTTTGCAAACAAAACATAAACATTGCTCAATTACAAAATTTAACCAGAGGTTTTTATTCAAAATTGATAATAATAGTGACAATGTATGTCCTTATTTTCTGGCGGGAGAATTCGTGCTTAGCTTTTTGGTACCCAGTTATCTGAAATAAAACTGTAACCAGAAAGAGGTTTTCTTTTAATGTAATTTTTTACCTTTGAAATTAATGCAATCAGAATCAATTTCTATTTTTTTTTTCAATTGTGTTTTTCTTGCTGATTTGTTTACCTCGCATGGAGCCAGGTTGCATGGGCCAGAAATGATTTCTGTGGGAACAGGAGTGAGGTAAGATCTCACGACTGGCAGCGTGCGTGTGAGAGTCACTGACAATGTCAATGATCGTTCCTCACATTCCACACCCTCCAAAACACGCCAGAAACGTTGTACACTTGGAGGAACATGTTACTACAACATTTAAATAATCACAGTTTTAGATATAAACTGACAATCACGAGTCATTTAAGTTCATATGTGTCACAATATAATGTATTCATTTGTGAAGATCTGTCTCAAAATTGTGCCTTTTGACGTTGTATCCAACTGAGCTGTAATATTGTGTTGAAGTTAACGGCGATAAGAGGTGTTTGGATCATATTCGCGTATTAGGTTTGCTTTCGTGACTTTACCATTTGTAGAATTTTGAAATCCTCATTCATATGAGCAGGCTATATTATGTGGAAAGTGGATTTGTAAGATGTAGTTTAAGATGAAGATATGTCTGTGTCTAAGCAAATCAGGGGGCGAAATGCATTCATTGCCTCCGGGGACAAAGATTCATACATTATCACAAATGGACAGTCCATTGACTGCTTGACGGTTGTGCAGAATTGTGTACCGGAATGGCATATAAATTTAGGCACATTTCTAGAATGGATAACACTGTTTTAACAAAGTGAGCTGCTGTATGAGGAGGGAATTTACAACGAACGGACAATAGCCAGCCGGAGAGGACATGTTTAGTGATACCTAAAAAATACTAAATTCCCCTCAACGGAATGCAGAGCGATTTTGACAAGAAAGTTTCTTTTGTCTGGTACAACAGAGAAAGAAAAAATAATTAATACTGAGAATATTATACAGTGCTATGGTACATGTTACCCTCAGTAAAGTAATAACACAAAGAGTTAAGTACCCGATGGAAATTAGTATGTCCCTTATATTGTACATTTATCCACCATATTATAACACAGATTATGTAAAAAGTTTATCTTACATAGAGATCAGAAACTTATGAGCGAGCGCAAATGATCATGCATATTTTATGTAGGACAACACACTTACCTGGAAGATCTTATCAGTAAAACGGATCCAAGTGAGGTGTATTCATCAGTGTGGAAAACCGCCGGTGACGACATTGTTCCAATACCTTATCCAAGTAACACCAAACCATCGCACTCTACAATAAACGGACACAATAATATAGTCATATTCCTTATTTGCATATTACAGAGTTATTTGCCCTTGCGGGTACGGGTATCGATTGTGATGAGTTATGTGTTTGCGAGCTTAGAACGTCATACAGATACGAGAGAAAAGGTTGGCGATGTGAATGGCTTGCTCACAAAATAAGTGACGTAACAATCAATACCTACCCGCCAGGGAGCTAACTATGTAATACGCAATCGACGGAATAAACAGAATGTTTACTTTAGCTCAGGTAAAGACATGCAATCTAAAAACATAAAATAATGATGAAAATAGAGACATTTACTGGATTAATTGCATGAATTTTAAACATTATGGCATTCAATTTATTAAACAGGAAATGAAAATAAATAAACCTGTTTTATACATAATGTCATTGATGTTTTCAAGATAAGCCAAAGTTATTTGAGATATTTTATGTTTTAAGCTAAGGGGAAACTAATAATAGGTACCATGTTGATGATATTTAGGCATAATGGGTTATTCGGAAATATAAAAAATTACACAAGACCTCACCTCTGTTTTGCTGAGTTCAGACAAGTGTTGATATGACCAATAACTTCTTGCAGTTTTCCTGGTTTCTGTCAAAAATCATAAAATGGTATCTTAAATGAACAACTTGAATTATATTTTGAGTAACTGGGGCTAATAAGTTGTATATAGATGCGATGGTTAATCTTACAATATCAGATTATAAAGGAAAAAAATTCTAGTGGGGGAGGGGGAGGTGGGGGGGGAAGGAGAAGGAGGGTAAAGTGCAAACAAAGTGTGTTACATGAGATCCAGAGTTCAAATGCTTTAAATATTGTCCTTTTACATGCATGCGCACATGCACCATTGATCAGAAGAGTGAAAAATTATTTTGTATTCATTAAACCACTTAAAAATACTGACCTTTATTTGCATTGGAAGCCCTAGGTCCTCACTGACTAAAATGGCATAGGTTTTGCATTTGTGAGCATATTGTTATGGAATCCAGGACGAAGTATGGACAAAATTTAGTAACATCTATGTACGAATTTATAAGGCTTTGAATTAATAGAACAGCAAAACAGTTTTAGCGCGGGGGATTCCGTAGCGTGTGTATAAGATCCGATCCTGTGTTTAATTATATAGACCAGTGTGTGCAGATTTAAACTAAAGCTCGTTCCAGCAACTAGTATAAAGCTCCCTAGTTGATACTTGTTAATGGACATAGTTTAATATCTTTAGCGATAAAATACTGAAAAGTCAGGTCTGGTGAAGAATGTATCTATTCGTCGTAGCGACAGAATATTATAATTATATATAGTAGTGTTTCCCAGTATAGTTGCCTCTACATGGACTCAAATTAATTGATAATGTTGCCCTATAGTTTATAAATAAGAATACATTAATCAAGTCTATTTAAAAAAGTGTTTATGATTGGGAGCAATACAGTTTGCCTCATTAAGCTATTCCAGCCGTTTAACGGAGTTTGATTGTAAAAGCGTGATCCTTCTTTTGTTGTCTTAAATGTTTGGGAGAGTTCGAGTTGTGGTGGGGACCTCGGAATACCCTGTCTGTATCCTGACGTATTTGCCAAAGTTTTGTAAAAATTTACAATACTCCTTGTCTTTAAATATTGTCCGAGTGTTATTATTAGAAGGTTCAATCATGGTCGATCCGCTGATCCTTCTATATGTGTTAGTGTAGGTAGGTTTCAGATTCTGTAGGTCTTTCTTGAATATGTGAGTTCTTTCGCGATGTATGTGTGCGAGGTAGAGCTTTTCGTGACTCTTCTCTAGATCTGTACAGATTCAATTTTTATCGATATCTTATATTCTAGTTGGTGATCACACAGAGCTTGCATAATCAAGATGTGTTCTTACTTAGCTTTTATATAAATGAAAGAAAAGTTTTGTTTGGTTCATGAAGTGAAATGTTTTCCTTAAAAGTCCAAAAATCTGGTTTGCTTTGTTTGCTTTTTCGCTTATATGATTTTCAAAAGTGAATTCCGGGTCAATGAAGGATTACTCCAATATCTTTTTCTTTTTCTGTGAGTTGTAAATCCTTTCCAAGTGAAAATGATAGGTTGCTTCTGTTCCATTTCTTTGCTTTGTGTTTCGACAGACTGACATATATTTACATTCTCTGGGTGCATTATCATGTAATATTGATTTTTCTTCAATATTCATAAATCAAAGTACTGTAAGTACTGAACTGAAAAAGCATTGATGTAACAAAATTTTAGTTCAAAGAAGGCAAATATGTCATTAGTAACATTTTAGGGTGTGTATTTTCTTGCAAGTCCCATGTCATTATCAAGTTGGGTTATTTATCTTCCAAATATTCATTTAATTAATTTTGGATAAATTGTTGAGATTGCAGACAACCATTCCTCCTCATATCAAAAGATGAATCTAAAAATTATGAGAAGATTTTAAGAAAATGCTAGAAAATTTCTTTTAGATTTAAACTTTGAACCTATCTTGAATTCAACAGTTTCAACAAATATTTACAGTCAGTGTCATGTAAACTTTTCTCTAATGTTTGAATATAATTGTCTGAATAACAAAATAAAGAAAAAAATTTGTAGTTATGATTATTTGATAATTGATCTTGAGGACAAGGCCATGGAGACCTACAGCTAATAACAATCTGCAGTAAAATGACAACAAGGGAAACATTAAGACTCCATTAAGAAGAAAGTATAATCTGACACATGGATATCCCTTGATGGTATTTTTACAAAGTTCATGGCTTATGCTGCAAATGTTGTTTACAGGCCTCATTTATAAGGAACTATGTGCAATGCATATAATATTCAAGTATTTTTTTCCGATGAACTATGTGGTACAGATCTATTACAGGAGGAAAGGGCAAAAGGCAATTAATTAGATAATTTTCAAGAGAAGAAATGAAATGACAAAAACTAAGGGTCAAATGTTCATTTAAAGAATTGGTTACTGCATCAAAATCAAAACTGAATTGTTTTGAATTATGTTTATTCAAAAATACTTTAATACAAACATGAAATAACATCACAATACATTATTTTTTTCTAGTTCTCTTCTTTGATACACACAATGTATTCAGGCATATTAGTAAGTAAAGAGCAGTTCTTGATACTTTGCTGCAATATTGAAGAAAAGTCATATTCTTAAAGTTAGATTCAGTATGATACTGTCTCTATATAATGCATAAAATGGACACTGAGAATTCTTAACAGCATATTAAAACAACCATTCTCAAAATCAGTGTGTTACTTGTATACATTGACATGTACATTGGACCCTCGATAATCTGGACACCTTCGTTCCCAGCCTAAACCGCCCAGATTACAAATTTTCCGGACTGCCGAATTTCGTGTACCCTAGTCAATTTTGAAATTGTCATGTACAAGTTACTCCCCTTGACCTTGTAAATCAATGATCGGTTTTTTATGTTTATGTACTAAAATAAAGACTTTTTTTGTTATGTTTTAAAGGTTTTTTTTTTCATTTAATTATGTTAAGAATATGAAATTAACGTACATGTAATCACACATTATTGGCAACTTGTTGTTAATGTCACATTACTTACAACTTTTTATACATGTATTGGTAACAAGATCAGAAACAGTTGTAAAAACATTTGATAGAGGCATCAACTAATGGGAACAACCAATGGGCTATGTCACAAGAAGCGTTAAAATTTGTGTCATTTTGGTGAACACACTGCACATAGTCAACAAGTAAAACTGTTTAATATGTTTCTGTTGTAGCAAATAAATGAATGTCATTCCATATACAATGTACTTATATGGCCGTGTCACAGATGTGAATCATTGAAAATATACATTGTAGTAATGATAATTCAGGCGTGATGATGGGTAAATAAATTATCAGTTTATATTATATAAATGTAGGATATTTCTATATATATCTAAATGCAAAGTTACTCGACACTCGCTAATTGTCATCACTTGATGTTTTGCAACATTACAGTCAATGGGACAGAATTGTAGTTCTGATAATGACCGTCTGTCAGAACATATATAGTGTGTTTCATTCAAGCCAAGAAAACTCTTTTTGTTTGTATGAATTTTACAACAAAACAGAAAGACTAACATGTGAGTCAGTCTGTGAAGTTAAAAGTTTAAACACCTTCTATCTCTCCACATATTGATAATAATCGGCAGTATGTCAAATGGTGACAACTCTTTGCAAAAGTTGCAAATATACTGGATTTACTTTTTTGTATTTTTGTGTTTTAATTGGCATTACGAAACAATGCGAATGAGAAGCGCCAATCCATATGCTTGTTGTCCAGAGCTACATGTATGTTGTCGCAGCTAGTTTAATATATGCCTGGTACATGTAGTCATCCTTAGAATCATTTCACTGCTTCCAAAGTTATCCTGATAATATCCAGTCTTCAACAATTATGAATCTGCTTCAGATGACTAGCCAATGAGTCCTGTAATTATAAAATTTAACATATATATCAATATTCTTAATTTGTTATAAAAAAGTTACAGAAATCATCTAACAATGACAAAAGGAAGAAATTGGACTCATGTACACAAGGACTTTGAGTTAAAGATGCTCCACCGCCGACAGAGTATAAATGATATTCATCATTTGAACAATAATTAGTGTTTAATCGTGTATCATTAAGCCTAATTAACACAAAAAATAATATAAAATAATTAATTTTGCCTTTGGGTCAAGCGCAATCAGTACTTCATTCCATATAGGATATAGTGCTACAGATTTTTTTCGGGATGCAATTAATTATTTTATTTATATTTTTAACTTGAAGTGAAATTGGAGCTCAAACTTTTCAACGGCGGTAATGGTGTAAAGTAAGTAACTTTTGTAACTGAAGAAAAATACTAAATTGTCTGCTGCCGTTTTTGATAGTGAAAAATACAATTTGTCAGCTGTGAAGCATCTTTAATATATTAGCATCATAATTAATTTGTCTCCTATACCTGATACACATTGATAAAATACAATGTTTTTTACTGTTAGCAAAACTTACTTTAAACCAAATACTGTAATATTGAGCAAGTGTAAATTTACCATGTATGATATTTTACAGTGCACAGGTTATTGTTTATTTTGGTAAGTGTTATTATAAATTCTCTGAATCCATGAAGTTATATATGTAGTGACTGTTTAATCGATGTTTTAAGTTCATACCGCCAATTTCGAAATCCCAGATATTAATTGTCTTAAATAAATCTAGCATTACAATTCTTCTATTTATCTAAAGAAATTCTGTATCCACATGTGTATTGCACACACATATACATGTACGTATTGTGTATGGATCTATATCATGCATTGTTTTGCCTACAAATAAACACATGCATTGTGATGTTTATAGACATATTGACAATCTGGTAAATTGACTCTATGCATCAATATTAAATTTGATGTCATCGCATTAGAAAATAATACCAAAAATGAATCTTGTCAACTGCTAATATAACAACAAACTACTTCAAATTTAAAGTGATATTCAATTTTGTTGCGATGTAATAAAATAAAACGTCGATAATATGGATGTTAGCAGGAATTCACACATACTCATGATGTTGTAAGTTCACTTCATGTGCCGATGTCTGCCAAATAGTTCATATAATAATATACCGACCCATAACGTCATTGTACCCAAATTGATACTGTACCCAAATTGATACCCTAATTGAAAAAATACCTAAAACAATTGTGTTGTTAAATTTTACCTCATTTCTCAGTGGTGATACCAAAGATGCATCATTTATTGATAATTATGCTTCGTTTTATGTTACTATTTCTGTTATTTTCTCTGAATGATAACTTTGAAATTGATAACTCTGTCTGAAACGTGTTAATCCCTAGAAATGTGGCCGTGCGACAATTACTATTTGTACTATAATAGTGGTTTTTTCAAAGCGTAAGGCCTCCTCAAAGAAAATTTTATTAAAAAATGAAATTCAAGATACAAACACTTAACAGAAATAGATAAAATATAGTTGCCACACATTATTTTTTTTATTTAGTCACATGCAAATTGCTCTTTGTATAGCGTTATTTTGCCATCTTAATTTTTACTAAAACTGTTACTAGATTCAAGAATTTTGTAACTTGATTGATTCATAATTATATGTTGTGTTTTTTTACATTGAAATTTTTTACAATCATTAAAAATAATTGATAGTGATCTTTTGACATATACACCACATAAGAACTATATAAGCTTAGGTGAATGCCACAGAAAACTGAATTTAAATCATTAAAATATCACACAAGTCATTACGTATTGTGACGGGGTACCAAATTAGCACAGGTACTGTTGTGAAAACACTTGTACAATTTTTACAGTAAAATGTATAACTGTATTCAGTATAACTTGTTATAATAAACACAACTAAGTCCCCTTTATAAAGTAAAATCACAAAAATCTATATTAATTGAGTTTTCTTAATTTTATACATTTTTCTTGTTGGGTACCAATTTGGGTACACATCATGTGACAAAACTAGAAATTTCGAGACATGATATTAATCGTTCTAACAATAAAAATAAGCACTGTAATAAGAAAAACAAAGCATCAAAATAAAGTTTGTATGCTCTTTTTGAAAACAAAACAGAAAAAAGTGAGGCACACCAAGCAACAAATGTCATATAAGAGAAATCTACGTGTATTGGTATCAATTTGGGTACAATGACGTTATGCATGATAGGCAAAGAAGCAAAACGAAATGAAACTTACGATTTTCACTGCTTCTGTCTCTAAATACGAAAAGAATTCCGTAGTTGACTAGCAAGGTGGCTTGCAACATGCAGTGTTCAAATATTCTTCGGTGTTTTTCAGATATGAGAATGCATTTATTACGCTCGATAATTAAATGGAAAATATCTCTTGACTTGCAAGTTTACATCACAGGTCCCGCTTTGCGTGATGACGTCTTTGTTTACATTCGGCCGTTTACACTATTGCTGAGTGTCACGATATTCCATTGTATCTGTATCCGTGTATTAAATATCCCCTCGTTAATGAAAGGATGCGTTAGTTGACAATTTGTGCGAAATGATAAGGAACCAGCGTAACTCAGAATTCATCGTGTTTGTTAGCTTCTGCATAGATCACCCAGACGCTTGATGCGTACGTAGTTAACAAGCGTCTGTTTGAGTGAGACTTGGTTAAATTCAGTGGGCCATCGTAATGACATGATCACAATACGAACGTACCTGTTCTCCAAAATGACTATCAATATAATACATATAAAAACAAACAACTTTTGTATCTTTCTTACGTCGGGATAATTTAAAAAATTGTCATTATATAATAGATTATGAATGTATACATCAAACTACAATTAGATACTTACATACCAAAATCCTGACAATTCCTTTATTTAGTGTTACCCAAACCGGATGTTTACATAAATATATGCAAATGCTGGCGAGAATTAGGCCACCGATCGCTACCACTGATGCAAATTATCCTCAATATTTTTCAATTATAGACGTTCATGCTATAGTTTTTGTAGACATGTTTGAAACTATTCTATTTAATGAAATACCATAGAAGTTGTTTAACTGCACTATGGCAGCATATTTGTTCTAGAAAGAGGAAAAGAGAAAAAAATCGCATGCAAATGAGAGGTCAATCGCATTTAAATTTGTGGGTCATCCGGGCCGTAGCAATACTGGAAAAGCAAGCTTTTTCAGTAAAAAGTGTTTTACATGTCTATTGGTCGATGCTGTATAAACATTTCACACTGATAAAAGTTTTGATTTATTCCCTTCAACATGACGTAGTAAGATAAAATTCCAGTCACACCTGGTCGCCAACTTTTTATCGCTGCACCGACACCTACAGAATGTCAGGTAAAATTAAATCAACTCTATCTAGCATAACTATACAGGTGTTATAATGCATTTCTTATTCCAGTATGTAGGTGTGATAGGAAGGTAAATAGTCGTTAATCAAGGAGTTGTGTAGATTTAATGTATATTGTTGTAATAATAATCTTACATCATCATATTAATTTCATTTTTAATATATTTTACATAACAGGTAGCCATCACATTATTAATGTTCTCTGATTCAAGTTTCCTCCTCCATTATATAATTATATAGCAGATGAAACAATGATGGTGTAACATCAATCCTGATTTATTGTGTGTCAGTCATATCATGGTCAAAACAAAGCCACACAGGTAAACAAAGTCTCTATGTCTAAACTGTTACCATCCACATATACTATTGATGCCAAATCATTAATCTGCAGAGTCAGTAATCTCTTGGACAATTCAACCATTAAAGTAATCTCTATCTGCATATTCTAATATTCCACAGTTAACTTAATCTAGCCAAGTAAATATGTATGTCCTTAATCTGGCTGCCCAAAAGATCTGCATGATCCTAATCTGGCCCCATAGATCTCTGCATGTCCCTAATATGGCCCCATAGTTCTGCATGTCCCTAATCTGGCCCCATAGATTAGCATGATTCTAATCTGGCTCCATAGATCTCTGCATGTCCCTAATCTGGCCCCATAGATTAGCATGATCCTAATCTGACCCCATAGATCTCTGCATGTCCCTAATCTGGCCCCATAGATCTCTGCATGTCTCTAATCTGGCCCCATAGATCTCTGCATGTCCCTAATCTGTCCCCATAGATCTCTGCATGTCCCTAATCTGGCCCCATAGATCTGCATGTCCCTAATCTGGCCCCATAGACTAGCATGATTCTAATCTGGCCCCATAGATCTCTGCATGTCCCTAATCTGGCCCCATAGATTAGCATGATCCTAATCTGACCCCATAGATCTCTGCATGTCCCTAATCTGGCCCCATAAATTAGCATGATTCTAATCTGGCCCCATAGATCTCTGCATGTCCCTAATCTGTCCCCATAGATCTCTGCATGTCCCTAATCTGTCCCAATAGATCTCTGCATGTCCCTAATCTGGCCCCATAGATCTCTGCATGCTCCTAATCTGGCACCATAGATCTGTATGCCCTTTATCTTGCCCCATAGATCAGCATGCCCCTTATCTTGCCCCATAGATCAGCATGCCCCCAATCTGACCCCATAGATCAGCATGATCATAATCTGGTCCCAAAGATCAGCATGTCCCTACTCTGGCCCCATAGATCAGCATGTCCCTAATTAGGTGCCGTAGATCTATATGCCCCTTATCTTGCCCAATTGATCTGCATGCCCCTATTCTGGCCCCATAGATCAGCATGATCCCATTCTGGCCCCATAGATCTCTGCATGCTCCTAATCTGGCATCATAGAGATCAGCATGCCCCTAATTTTGTCCCCATATATCTGTATGCCACTCACTAAATCTGCCTACATTCTGAAGCCAAATCTTGTGTCCTTTTTATCTTAATGGTTATATATACACTTCTGACTATGATGTACCACACAAACACTCTCCATTGTCTGTCTATAGAACACTTACCCCTCCTGCACACGTGATTTGTGTGCGTCCCCTCAGATCAGGATCCGTGCTGTTCATGTCCAGATCTATGAACCTGCCCAGAGGAGTATTGTCTTTGACTGTTCCATCTGTGTTAATGTACACAGCCTGCACCATGAACCGGGTGAAGGCTGTCAACGGCTGCACGGCTGTCAAGTTCACTACAAACAAATAAATACTTCAAAATATCATTGTTGAAGGTAATAAATTTCCGGATAATATGTCACACCTGTGTATTTGCAAAGGCTATTTTTTTTACCAATTTTTCAGTTTTCATACACATATAAGTCAAACTAGTAAATAAGTCGTATCTTAAAGCCCACATAACCCTTCGAAAAATGAAATCTACATCCGCGATTTAGGGAATCATTTTGTTTGAGTAATTGCCAACTACAAAATGTACATGTCATCAACATAGAACATGAGTTAATGCTTCATAATTGTGAAATTAATACACCCGTGATTTAGGGAATCATTTTGTTTTGAGTAATTGCCAACGACAAATTGTACATGTTATCATAATAGAAGTATTACGATAAGTTAAAGCTTCATGAATGTGAAATTTATCATTTAATATAACTAAAATTTTCAGAAATACAGCTGAAACTTTATAACTCGGATGACTCTCTTTAATGTTTAAGCTTGAAAAAGCTAAATCTGGTATCAGAATAAAATTTGAGAATATTACCGTTGATTTCTTCTGCCTGGCTGTTCTTTGGATTGTAGACAGTCTTGCTTAGTTTAATATGGAATGGAGAAGGCATGTGTTGGGGCTCGATGTTAGGGCGGGGATCAGGCATCAAAGTTACACAATCACAACATCCTATGGTGGGTATCCGTGATATAGAACTTGTGTCCGCCCGGGCATGGCTGATCAGCACGCCCAGCACTACGAGGGCCAATCTCCCTATACACATTATGTCACTGCAAAAGATAACATATAAATAGGAAATTAACCAAGGTACTAGCTGGTGAGCCTTTTTTCTTCTGCCAAAGAGAAACATTGAAGATGCAATGAGATATACGGCCTATTTTTGTTTCCTTGTTGTCTCTTAAAGTATGAAGATACTGAAAAAAACTTTAGTATACCGATAGGGAGCTCAATTTATGTTGTCTTCTATAATCTTGAACACAGGATTTTCAAACATGAAATATCCATATGCCATATACAAGGTAAAATATTCCAAAATGACTGACTACATCAAAGGAGGCATCACATACCCTGGTACATTATATTGTGATTGGCTATACAGTATATTCATCAATGAATGGCATCTATGGTCTATATAGATGCCAGAGCTTTGCAGTCAATCTCCATAATGCACGCTAGCATTAACATAACATTGGTTAAGATAGACCTGGAAAACCCTCTATCAAAGACAATTTTATCCACCAGATGGAACAGCCATTTTGACGGTGATCAGTTTGCGTCATCACTTCAACATTAGTGACGTCATAATGGTCACGTTTTGGGTGTCAGTTATACCGTCATATACTTCACTTTGAATTGGTTAGTTTATATAGTAGAAGTGACAAGTAAATGAAAATATATGGTTGTAACATAGTAATTTTCATTTCCATTCAAGGTTCATAGTATATGTTGTAAGGAACTATGCTTACAACAAAGTAATTTCATAGGTTGGCGTTATAACTGTGTTCAACTGTTAAGGCCTATATACATATGATTCAGTAT
>NW_027188123.1:0-43344 GCF_041381155.1 Argopecten irradians
ACTTCTCCAACTACAATCTTAGAATTATCATTAAATAGGCTTTCAAAAACCTTACTCACAGACTGCAAATCACAACTCAATCCTTCATACCAAACACTTAAAACTCCTGGAACAAACTACCATCAGAAACAAAGTCAATCTGATTCTCAAACACATCAAAACTCTTCTTCGACCTCCAAAACACCACTCTTCCACTACTTTAATGCTTTCTCTCGGAAATATGGCCCTAGAAAAAACTAGATTTTACCATTGTCATACTACCGAAATCGCTGCCGCCCTCTACATTTAGACCTCTATAAACACCTCATCTTCGAAACGACTCCTATTGCGGGTACTGCGGACATTAAAGAAGATGCTTCCCACTTTCTCTGCCCCAATTAGCTACTCTCTCCTCCCCTTTTTTTTCTTTTTCCTTTAGCACCAACGTTTCCCAGTGTATGTTCGTAAATTATCGTATTTAATGTATATGATAACATAATTAATTTATTTCATAAATTTATCAAACAATTAAGAGCGTGTGACTGGTTGGATTTTATCTTGTCGGCTAAGTACCATGTAGACAAAGGACAGGAATTCGTAAGCGACCCGTTATCATGGTTAAAGGCACAATCCGCGGCACGGCGATGTGACTGAAACAAGGTATGTAGATGTAGACAAGTATTCTACTTACGCGCCTAGTTGAAGATTTGTTTATTTGTTTTGATTTATTAACGTCCTATTAACAGCTCTGGTAATGTCAGTCGGCCTCCCATGTATAGCGTGTGCTTGCATGGTTTGTTGTGTGCGGTTGTGTGTTTTGGGAGACTGCGTATATTCGTGTTGTGTCTTCCTTGTATGTGGAAAACTGTTTGCCTTTTTATAGTGAAACTGAAGCATGCGCGAAAGACACCAAGCACACACCCCACTCGGTCACATTATAATGACAACCCCCCTCCTCCCCCCCCCCCCCCCCCCCCCCCCCCCCCCCCCCCCCCCCCCCCCCCCCCCTCCGGCAAACAGTCGTCCCACTTCCGTTATGGCCTGAGCGCTAAGCAGATCCAGAAACTACACTTTTATAGACTATGGTGTGGTCTCGGCACAGGGACAGACCCTGAGACCTTCGATCAACAGGGGCGAGCGCGGCGTCACAGATGGTGTCTTTCTCCATTTTGAATACAATGATACTTATACAACTTTTGAATTTTGTTATTTTATAAAGTACACAATTTTACATTATTTTCAGTTCTATAAATCTTTTTATCTTTTATACACTTTTTTCTTTTAACGATTTGTCCATATAACACTGTACTCCCTGCAATAATTGTAATATGACAAATGCAAAGCATGGTATTTAAGTTAACCATTACCATGTGTGTTCATTTAGACCTTGCAAGGGCAGGATTTTACCTGTGCACCCAATTTCATTTTGGCAGGGTTAACATAGTGAGAAATAGTGAAGTTGTCCGAATTAAGATGTGAACGTTGTAAGTAGGACTTGGGATTCAGGTGTCATAGTTTGTGTAGACAGGCTAGAGAAATCACACTATCGAGGGCCGAACTGTCTTGTGATGTGTTTTCTTTAGCCTTATTCAACTCCAATCTGTAATTTATCCGTTGCATTGGTTCGCTGATAGATTTTGGTCTTCACGATATAATTTTTTATTGGTCGAAATTATACTAAACAAAATATCTTAAATCAGGGTGGGTATAGTTTAGCGAAACACATGTATTTGAAATAAAATGAAATTGGATTTTTTTCCAGTTTTTCAGATTGTGTAAAAAACAATCCTGATAGTACCATGCCCTTTTCAACTCCTTGGTTATTTTGTTTTATGAGGTTCTCTGACAAGAAATCGTTTTTTGATTACTTTTTCAATATCATATAATCAACTAGCATTTATGATAGTTATTACATTTTGATATTCAAACCTTGCAATACTCTGACTTGGAAACAATTAAAATTCCCTTATTTCACACAAGACTTCACTTTTGTTATTGAACGTTACTTTGCGACGATGTTAGCTTAAATGGTATGCTTAAAACGAAAACTCGTATTGCGTTGGTTGACGGAAAAAGAACTATCGAGACGATTGGTTGCCAGAAGTCACAGTTTAGTATTCTTAGCCAATTAAATGCCAATTTACTAATTATGTGCTTAGTCATTTCACATGTCGAAGTTTTATTTATATCGTTAGATAAACACAATTGATAATGTCATGATAGCGAAAAAACTACTAGTTAATGAAATGCGAGTTCGAATTTCCATTGTGAATCTATATATTCCTTCAATCAAAGGTAAATGAAATGACTTCCATTTTGATCCATTTTTGTCTGGTTTACCCATAGTCCCTTAAAATAAATATTTATGTTTTGTCAGTATTTTATTGATAGTATTGCCATATTGATGCAGATTGGGAAAAATCCACAAAAAACAGAAGTGTGTTGCCAAAGAATTTATAATAGTTTACTATTCTGTAAAAAACTACCCTTTTCTCTTTAGATATGATATACATTGTAATATAATTTCTCCCATTTGGGTGTTATTCTGATTCGATAAGGGGCACGATGCGTTATCTCCCAATTAAGGAAATGTGTATGTATGCTTTGAAGTAAAAGTAAATGACTTTGTTTTTCAGTTGGCGTCATTGGTGTAAAAAAAGATATATTAGTACACTGACCCATTCAGTCCCGATCGCTCATCCAGTGCGGAATATTATCCAGACTGAATATCGTGTTATTGTGACAGTGTCCGGACACATTTTTTTTTAACACTGTACTCCTACTATATTTGTAATCTGACAAATGCAAGCATGTATATAAGTTTAACCTTACCTGTGTGTTCTTTAGACCATTAAAAGGGCAGGGATTTTACTGTAATCAAATTCATATCGAATAGATCTATCCAACTTTGAGAGTTAAATAGTTTGCAATACGTGAAGTGTCTCGAAGTGAGATGTGAAACGTTGTAAGTAGGTAGTGTGCCCTAGTTGGTGTTGAAACAGGCTACGAGAAATCACCCTTTCGAGGGACCCGAAACTGTCTTGTTGAGTGTTTTCACTAGCCTATTCAACTCCAACTGTAATTTATCAGTTTCATATGGTTTGCTGATCGATTTGAGTTACGATTTATTTTTTTATTCGGGTCGAATTATACTAAATAAAATATCTTAATTCAGGTTCGGGTGTAGGTTAAGGCGAAAACATGATTAGAAATAAAAATGAAATTGGATTTTTTTTCAAAGTTTCTCAATTGTGATAAATACAATCCTGATAGATACCATTCCCGGAAATTCCTGTATATTGTATTATGATGGTTTCTGAAGACATGTTTTTGATACTTTTCAATATCATATAATCATTAGCCTTTATAATAGTTATTAATTATGAGTATTACAAAAACCTGCAATACCTGACTTGGAAATCAATTTAAATTCCCTTATTTCACACAAGGACTTCACTTTTTTGTTATTGGAGTCCTTTGCGACGATTTCAGCTTTAAATGGTATGCTTAAACCGAAACTCGTATTGCGATTGGTTGACGGAAAAGGGAAACTCTCGAGACGATTGGTTGCCAGAAGTCACAGTTTAAGTATCTTAGCAATTAACACTGCATTTACTAATTATGTGCTTAGTCATTTCACATGTCAACGTTTTACTTTTATAACGTTAGATAAACACATTGATAATGTCCATGATAGCGAAAAAACTACTAGTTAATGAAGTTCGAATTCCTTTTGTGGAATCTATATATCCTTCAATCAAAGTAAATGAATGCTTCCATTTTGATCATTTATGTTGGTTTAACCATCTTTTTTTTTTCTTTTTTTAGTCCCTTAAAATCGATATTAATGTTTTGTCAGTCTTTATTAATTATATTGTTCATATTGATGTAGATCTGGAAAAAAAACACCACAAAGCAGAAGAGTGTTGCAAGCAATTTCATATATTAGTTTTACTATTCATGTAGAACCAGTCCAGATTATCGTGGTTTATTATGACAGAGTCCAAGGACACATATTTAACACGTGTACTCCTACTATAATTGTAATTGCCAAATCAAAGCAATTATATAAGTAAAACCGTACCTGTAGTGTTCATTAAATCCATTGCAAGTGCATGATTTTACCTGTGCACCCATTTCATATCGTTTGACCTATCAAACAAGTTGGAGTAAGTAGGATAAGCCAACTCGATTATGTAGATCAGGCCCAAAGAAAGCCCCATCTATCATGGGCAAAACTATATAGGACCTATGGCCCTCGATAGATGTGTTTTTCCTGTCCTTTTCCATGCCAACTCGTAGTTTTTTTATCAATACAGAATGTATTGTTTATGGGAATCTGTATACATCCCTTTGGGATCATATTACGTCTGGTTTTTGCAACAGTACTTATAATTATATGTAGAAGCGTTTATGTTAATTGATAACAACGTCGCGTAGATCTTCCAGTCTTATGCTTTATTTGATCGTAACACCCTACAACAAAACAAAAAACCCTATAACACACATAGACAAATATGAAACGGACTATTCACAAAACGAAAGTACAAACCATACAACACTTGTATACACTTACCAGGCGTCCCATAGACAGTCATGACAGAAAGCCACATGTCCCTTGCGGGACGCGGACAACGCTTAAGATGTATACAGCACACAACCGGACTTGTTGAGCAGGCCGAGATAGTGAGAACTGAATAAATCGCCATGAATCTTTTACTAAAGTAAAGCGAAAGGAGAACGATGGTGATGATGGGAAATGCAACGTGGTAAGTCAGGCGCGTCCGTCCGTCAACTGTCCACTCATTACACACTACCTGTACATAAGCACCACATGAATCAACACCAGTACTATGACAAAGGTGTACCACATTGGCGAGACGACTTACGAAATACCCCACTCAAGAGCACACCACATGCATACATGACGTACACGTAAATGTTATATCACCTGTCTAACACATACCCTCCCCCCGTTCAAGACGTGTACAACCACACTTATATTTTCATTCGTTAGAATGGTATGTGGGAAATTAAACACCCTGAAGAAAAAATTACTATATTAACGAACAATTAAACCTGCTCGTTTTAAATCGTCGTCCACCTTACACAAAAATGATCAAAATATACATAACACAATTGAATGTACGGAACAGTACCCAAATAGTGTCTGCGAGCAGGTTTACCTTTAATAAACAAACCTCCGTGTAATTACAACGCTAAAACTGTTCAGCATAACTTTACCTTAGGAAGATACATTGTGGCCATTATAAACTATACTTTTGGCTATTAGGTTTTTCTCCAAACTACCGTTAAATACTATATTAAAATCTGAACAAGTTACACTCTGCTCTGCTCGTTTTAAAATGCTAGTCAATGTACACTAAAATGGTCATCAAAACGGTTTAGGAACCAACTGAGGGTGTCACCCACACACCATATCGGTCTAGGGGGATTCCGTGTTCCAGCAGGGACAGCGTCCACACAATTACCAGAACCGGGTTCCTCGTCATATATTTATCAACGGAGGGGACCTTCCCCAGTAGTAGCTGGTCAATAATGGGAACCCCAGGAGGAGAATTGGGACTCATCTCCATATCGGAGACAGGAGGAGACAACTCCGTCGAATCCGGAGTAGGAGAAGATAAATCTGGCGACAAAGGATCAGAAACAAGTGATACCCTAGGGCTCCTAACCGGGTCTAGGACACCCCATTAGGGTTTACAATTAAGTGTCCCCTTTTGGTTCCTCCACTGCTGAGAATAACATACCGATCACTGTCTGAACTTGATTCTTCGCTCTCCTCCGAGCTGATCATCTATATCTGAGCGGACTTATAACCTTTCTTGGCCTGAACATATTTAGGACATACCTTGCGGTTTGTACCACCTCATGCTCATGATCACAGGAATTGTTGTAAATGGTAACAACATGTTCCTGTGCAGTGTGCGCATGGCCCCACTGCCATCCTCCCTCTTGAACCCTGTGTACAGGTAGCCCATCTACCTCCGCGGAATGCAACTCTATAAGGGTCTTGCTCCCACCTATCTGCAAGCTTCTGTCTGCCCAACAGTCCTACCCTTTCGGACAAGAACCCTATCGCCCACACAAAGCTTGGATTCTCGTACCCGGGCATCATAAGCAGCTTTGTTCTGCTCAGCTTGCTTACCAGCAACTTTAGCTGCTGTCTTATAGGCATAATCGAGCCTTTGCCTTAAGCCGTTGAAACATAAGATTCTCGGCTACCGTCATGACCGTTTCCTGGTTCACCTATGCCCAGAATATGCGTCAACGGATAACCTTGGATGCCAACCGAACATCAAATAGTGGGGAGAGTACGCCTATTGCATCACTTTTTGTGGCATTGTAAGCCTGAACATAATGGTGGAACATATAGCTTTTCCAATCAGATTTTTTTTTCATTTTTTCCAAGGTAGGTAGCATTTTGAGTGGGTTTGATTGAATCGCTCGGCTGACCCCGTTGCCCATGGGATGGTACGGTGTAGTCCGGACCTTTTTAACCCCAGCGATCCTACATAAGCTCCTTTATTGTCCTGCTACAAAAGTTTCTGCCCTGGTCAGAGAGCACTGCTTTTCAGGAAAACTGTAGTGAACAATGAAGTGTTCATAAAGGGCTTTTGCAGTTGTGGAGGCCGTCTGATTTCGACAGGGAATTGCTTGTGCATACCGAGTGAAATGGTCAGTGATTACTAAGATGTTTTCAAAGCCACCTTTTGACCTTTCTAGACTCAGGAAATCCACACATAGCAACTCAAGTGGCCTTGTGGTCTCCATTAGGAACTAAACCAGCCACTGGCCTCACAGGAGTTTTCCTCCTAATACACCTACCGCATCGCTCTCTACCTTGTCCTGGACATCTTTTTTTCCAAACCTGGCCAGTAAAAAAAAACCTACGCCTTGCTAACCATAGGGTTTTTTTCCTTACCCTGGTGTCCAACCTCATCGTGGACCCCCCTCAGCACTTGGGCTTTGTAAGCTTCAGGCAACAGCAATTGGCTTTACTCGCTCGCCATCTACAGTAGCAGTTCTGTGTAACACACCGTGCTTAAAGGATATACGTCCTTTCTCCCTCAGATACCTCCAAACTTCGGGAGACTCATCCCTCAGCCCTTCCCCCTCTGGGAAGCTATCCCTACTGTAGAGGTGAACAAGCCTACCTATTACCGGATCCTTACTCTGTTCTAACGCCCAGTTCACTCGACCTATCTCGGTCGGACTCCTATCAGCCTCGTCTCCGGCCGAAAAGAGACTGAACCTAGAGTTACCGAGTCGGCGAGTGGTACTGACACTGTGGCAGCTTGGCAAATGGCCTTGACGGTGTCTGCGAAAACCTGTGGGGAGCGCGAGACAAGCCGTCTGCATCAGCGTTGTTCTTCCCAGGTCTATACGAAATAGTGAAATCATAACTAGCTAAGGCGGCTATCCAGCGATGGCTCGTGGCATCTAATTTTGCCTTAGTGAGAACAATTAAGTTAGTGGGTTATTATCAGTAATCACCTGAAATTTGGTACCATATAGGTAGTCATGGAATTTATCAGTGACTGCCCACTTTAATGCCAGAAATTCCAACTTGTGAGCTGGATAATTCCTTTCGCTGGACCGCAGCCCCCTACTCGCGTATGCTATGACTCTTGGGTGACCTTCTTGCTCTTGATAAAGGACACTACCTAGACCATCACCACTGGCATCGGTGTGCACTACAAAGGGTTTGGAGTAATCTGCATACCCCAGAATTGGAGGACTTACAAGTTTCTCTTTGACAGTGTCAAAGGCTCTCTGTTGCTTGTCACCCCACTTCCACTTTGCAGGCGCCACCTTCCGTTTGCTACCAACTTTTACCTTACCGGGCACTCCGTGCCCCCTCAACAGAGCATTGAGTGGTTCAACTATCTTTGAGTAGTCTTTTTATAAAACGTCGGTAGTAACCAGTGAACCCCAGGAACTGACGGAGTTCCTTCAAATTTTTGGGCTCAGGCCAGACTCTAACAGCTTTGGTCTTTTCAGGATTAGTACTGATACCTTCTTCTGAAACCACATGTCCAAGATAGGTGACAGAGGGCATAAATAGCTCACACTTGGACGGTTTCAGTTTGAGACCCTGGTCCTCTATCTTACCAAACACAGCCTGCAACCATTCCACATGTTCTTCAAATGTTCTAGCAAATATAAGAACATCATCTATGAAGACCAAACACTCCGGAGATGTAAATCACCCATGCACTTTTCCATAAGTCTTTGGAAAGTAGCAGGAGCATTGGTTAAACCAAAACCCATTCGGTTACATTCATAGAACCCTAGGTTACCTACTGTGAAAGCTGTGTAAGGCTTTGACTGTTCCTCCATTTCGACCTGCCAGTAACCTGACCGTAGGTCTAGCTTGGAGAAGAACTTAGAACCATTCAGAGTATCAATTATGTCATCGAATCTCGGAAGGCTATACGCATCTTTCCGAGTTCTGTTGTTTAACATTCTGTAGTCGATACAGAACCTTAGGGAACCATCTTTCTTACGAACAAGTACAATGTTCGAAGAAAATGGAGAATCGGATTCCCGTATAAACTCCAATATCAAGCATGTCCTTCACATGCTGTCGTACTTCCTCATACATGCCAGGAGGAATACGTCTATAGGGTTGCTTAAAGGGTTTCGGATCTAACAACTCTATCTTATGTCTAACAATATCCGCTTTACCCAAATCAGAAGCATCTTTGGAGAAAATATGACTCCATTTACCCAAGGTCTCTCTAACTGTTGCTAACTGTTCTTCAGATAAACAACTAGGATCTATGTGTACCCCTAACTCCTCAGGATCAGACTTTGTGGGCAATTTGACAACACTCGAGGATAAGTCATCCACAACTTTAACTTCCTCAACTTGACAAAACTCTGCCCTCGGCCCTACTGACACAGGCTTGGCAGTCATATTACAAACCTGCACTCGCAACCTCACAATATTAGAATGCTGATTGCACCTTACTACCCTTGGACTTATTGCAAATCCAGTATTACTATCCTCTAGGTTCACTGTAACTATTTCTCTAATGTCATGACCTACACCTCTTACTATACCATCTAACATACAGGAACTATAAGGCCCTATGGTAACTTTCTTTCTACTGAGAGATCTGACCGAGTATTTATTGCACTGTATAGCGTTTATCGCTACCTGCCATCCATGTGGTACAAATTCAGAGTCCTTCAATACCAAGACCTCCTTGAATGGTCTAATAATATTAGTACCTATAATAACAGGACACTCACGATTATATTCAGTATCCGGTACTATCAACACTGGTACAGGTATCTCAAAGTTATTCAAAAATGGAATCTGGACCCATGTCTCTATGTAGCCTAAATAACTCAGCTTTGTACCATCTGCTACTGTTACCTCAAGACCTAGCCTATCTAAGTCTAACAACTCTGGCCTATCCCTTAATTGTAAATATCTCTGGTTGGATAAAGTAGTTACCATTGATCCACTATCAATCAAAGCTTTTATCTCTTCTCCTTGTAGAATTATCCTTTCCTCATTCTTTTCCCCGATCATCCTATCAAACACTGAGTGGCCCTTATTTATCTTCACAAGGGTTTCCACATGGCCAGCTGCAGAAACCTTTAGGCGTTTGGGTCATTGTGACCACCTTGTTTACCCTTGTAACCCTGACCTTTCTGACCTTGATCTTTCTGACCTTGACCAGACCGACCTTGACCACACTGTCCTCTTCCTGAATTACCTTGACCATAGTTACCTTTCCTACCTTGATAATTACCCTTATTATGATGTTTCATGTCCAAACTATTCAATTTGTCTAACACCTTGGCAAACTGATCATTTACCTTCTCATCCAGTTTTTCAAACTTTTTGTTAAATTTTTTTTTCTAATTCCTCTAAAGAACTAGACTGCTCTCCTGTTGCACCCTGAACGGATTGTTGCTGTGCCTTCTTACTAGTACTACCTGAGCTAGCTCTACCACTGTTGTTAATATTCATTTCGCTCTCTACAATCCTAATCTCCCTTAACAACTGGTTATAATCCATCACAGTGTCAAACTTGTGTCTGGTCTGACTCTTTAATTTGTCACATGAAAGAGAAGACCAGAATTTCCTACGAAGCAAATCATTTTTCGGATTCATATCCAAGTGACCATGTTCTACAGCTACCTGTAACATACCATCCAAACGACAACCAAACTCAGTAACATTCTCTCCTGGCTTCTGATATGAATTAAAGAACTCCTGCATTATACATATCCTTAGTACGTACATCCCCATACAAGATATCAAACTTGCTCAGAATCTCTCTAAAACTATGCTGGTTATCAACCCCCATCAGAGCTAACCTTGCACCACCTCTAAGGGATCGACGTATAGCTTGACCTAACGTACTTTCAGATATTTCAGGATCATCAGCCAAATACTGAACCTCATATCTCCATTCCCGGTATGTAACTTCATTCTTTTGGGGTTGTTGATCTCCAGAAAATGTGGAAATTTTAGGGACACCCCCACTACGAGGCCTTGACATCGTTTCCTCTAACCCATGCTCAAACTTTCGCTCTGTCCTTGGGTTACTAACTCTTTCATACTTAAGACCTCTATCTATATCCTCCTCCCCCTCTGTTAGCGGAGTGATCTTAAATTTACCAGTGGCCGTTAACTTTTGTATCATTTCCATTTCCTCTGGTGTTAATGACATGGTTAAAGCTGTGTGTGTGCACAGAGTAACAACAATGATAATATACGTATGATAGGGCAGCCCCAACCGACACGCAAGTCAAAGTTGTATATATACTCTGTAGTCACAGATGAGAAAAAAAAAAATAGCACACAGAGCTAAACCACCGCCAAGTAAAATAATATACAATCAAACAAAGCACCTAAATGCCGAGAATACACAACAGAAACCTTTTAAACCAACACACCTTGCTAACAAAGACCCAGGGTGTATACCATCTTTGTACAAACTGAAGTTAATACTTACCCTGGCCTTACTCTGGGATTTGGACTTTCTGTACCGGAGTACATCCACTCGGAAACTGGGTGATTTTACAGATAATTTTTCTATTCACAGTATGGAAATACTCATTTAAACGCTTAAGCCTACAATCTAAAATCAAATCTTGGTCCAAAAACAGATGTGGGTTAGGATGACCTTTAACCTTGTTCCATTCCACTATCGAATAAGGAGGAATTTCCGCAAATACAAGTTTAACTGTCTGAAACTGTCCTACAAACTGTACATATTGATCAACATAACAAGTTAAAGATTCATGTGCCAGCTCATCTGTTGCATGACGTAAAGAAACAAATTTGCCTTCCTTTACGGTCAAATCACATGTACCTAGCCATACATACAAAGCAATGGAGCCAAACAGTTTCACCTTTTTGGATAAATTTGCAGCCAACCAAGGAAGGAAATCTGGAAGTTGAGCTCCAGCTTTACATACTATCTCCAAATCAATATCAAATGGTTTGGCTAAGTCTAGATTTTTCCTCAAATAGAAACCCTTACTACTCGTAAGAATTATAACTTTTTTTAGATTCAACAATCGTACAACAAATAGGCTGGTCAATAAATTTGGTTAACTTGCTATTACTCATTTAACAGATTTAAACATATATATTACTCACAACAAAAATATGTACGTCTTCAGACTGTCAGCCAGGAATCCTCAGCTCCGTTAGGACAACCCTGCTCTACATCGTAGATACTGCAATAAAAAACTAGAAATTAGTTTTATAACCCCAAATAGCCACAGTACGACATACAATCGCTCACCTGTATTCTCATACACGTACCGATCGCACTTGCCTACACACACGCATTCAAACAGTAGTCACGTATTGTCGTGTTTGTGCAAAAAGCGAGGGAAATGGAATATTAGAATAGGAAACGGTATTGGAATCTATATATCACCGAAAAATTACGTAAAATGCAAAATTACTATAAAATATTTAACGATAACCACATATAAATCGTAGGCCGCCTGATAAGTGTACACCTGGAACACTCAGCCGACAACCCCACACAGCACTCATTCTCTTTCTCAATACGACATATAAAAAATTACATATATTACAGTTTTTACGAAAAATGTCATTGTCTAAACACCGAGAAAACAAATGTCCATCGTTCCTAGTCCCGCCACGAAGATAAATATCCCGCCATCTGCCTTGCAATTGCGCGGAGACACATTTCCACATAGGATCCCACACATGTGTGAACTATAGTCAGTTCCAGATATGTCGGTCTAGTACCATGAATCCTGTGCGTCGCTAACGGATTGGCCAATCCTTCCCTCGGGAACCTGGTTTCATCATTAGACCACAAACTACGTTGGGCGCCATTTGTAGACGGGGTGTGTAATTAACAACAACGTGGGTCTTCCAGTCTACGCTTTTATTGGATCGAAATATACAAAAAAACCTACAACAAAGACAAACACACCATATAACACCACGTAGACAAATATGAAACGGACTATTCACAAAACGAAAGTACAAACCTTTCACACTTGTATACACTTACCAGCGTCCCATAGACAGTATACAGCAACCAATGTCCTTGCGGACGCGGACACGCTTTAGATGTATACAGCACAACCGGACTTGTGGGAGGCCGGAGTGAGAATGAATATTCGCGGGAATCTTTTACTAAAGTAAGAGAAAGTGAACGATGGGATGATGGGAAATGCACGTGGTAAGTCAGGTCCGTCCGTCAACTGTCACTCAAACACCTACATGTACATACACACATATCAACACCTGTACATGACAGGTGTGACCTCATGCGCGACGACTTACGAATACCCACTCACAGAGCACACACATGCATACATGACGTACTAGAATGTTTCACCTGTCTACATATACATATAGGCCTTTGTCTCTTTCATCAAATCCCTATTTAAAAGTTCTTGTTTCCTGGTTTTTGACAAATGTAAAGGTCAACAAGAAGCCTTGATCCAAAATGTCTTCCTCAACATGATCTCGTTAGAACAAAAAAGTGTCTCATACTCAACCAGAACCTTATAGTAGCTGTGCCAATGAAATTCCGATAAATATATCCAACACCAAGAAGAAGCTTCGAATGTTGTCTCATTGTTTCCAATGATGTAAAGTCCTTTTCTGTCATGTACTGATGATCAATCTGTTTAAAATACAGATCCTTATTATCACTACGTTAGATAAGAGGATCTTAGAAAAATCCCATTAGGGGTCATGTCCAGGTAACCTTTGTAAATGGCCAATCAAATTGCTGCTAGCAAAATTTTGACAGTGAATTCCAGGGGACGAAATAGTTTGAAAATCTATCAGAATTATTTCCGTGTACATAGTCATCTCGCCCAAAGAGAACAATAAAGCTAATCGTATTTGTATGTTGGGGCGAAAAGGCGTTGTTAATTGACAGAGCAACGTGCAGAAAATGCACGTGGTATCGGATTTTCTCAGATACTCTATTGAACGGGGTGGTTATATGGATCTGTATTTCAATCAGATTGACTGATGATAGGACGTTAATCAATCAAACAAACAAACAAACAAAATATTCAACTCTCAGTCATCCTCCGATCGTACAAAAACCTACCATTTTTGTTTGGTTTGTTTGTTTGATTACATTAACGTCCTGTTATTTGTTTGTCCTATTAACAGCCAGGTTCATGTAAGGACGGCTTCCCATGTTTGCGGTGTGTTGCGTGTATGTTGTGCGAGGTGCGTTTTTTGGGAGACTGCGGCATATTCATGTTGTGTCTTCTTGTATAGTGGAACAGCCAGGGTCATGCGAGGACGGCATCCTGTGTATGCGGTGTGTAGCGCGAGACCTAATTAATTATCAATACATATATATATATATATTACACTGAAATTTCTCGTTTGATATTTTGTTGAAAATCCTGTTTCATCTGCTGCTATTTCACGTTTGTACTTTTGTTCGAAAGTATTATTTTTTCATTCGACTTTTAACTGTCTTTACACGTGGCCACTAAAATTAAGTATTTTGCTGGAAAGAATTTACTTTTTTCAGTCGACTTTTTACTATATTTATGCATGAACCACTGACATTTCATATCATGCTGGTGTTCGGTTTTGGAATTTAGTTGTTATTTAATAATACATGTAAAACGAAATATAATATTCCCATGAGAATTACGTTAACTTTTAAAATAGTGTATTTGTCTTTTAAACAAGACTTACTAAACAGGAAGCATCAGTTTACACACAGGCCATGCGTGAGACACTGGCGTCTGAGAACAATGCCATCCACATTTTACACGGGTTATACAAAAAATTCAAATCCGACTTTTCACCTATAAAGTACTCCAGTCAATATTGGAATTTCATGAATATTTTTAGTCAATTTTTGGTGCGGAATTCAACATAAGATGGAACCCCCCACATAAAAGTTTAGCAAGATGGTATATCTTTATTTCTTTTTATTCACAGGTATGCCAGATGCCATTCTTCAAAATTAGTGACAGGTGACCAGACTTTGAATACTACCAATTTAAACCTGGACAGTGGCAAACGTTAATATATCGTATATAGCGAAATCATTTGGTTCTGCGGTCTCTATACATTTGTAATGGTTCTGGATCAGGATTAGGTACAGTAGTTTATCAATAAATTTTTGGTGTTTCAAGTTTGTCTTTCTCCTAGTGTTACATTACAAGTGGACGGAGTCTATATTATCCTGCTAAAGACGGCTGAAAGACGTCAATCTCATCACACACATGGAAACTCGACCGACATTGTTTACATTCCCGGTCATTGCGCCGATATACGATATGTTGTCAAATGATACTAAAATTATAATAAAAAATAAACACTTGTGACTTCATGGAAACATCATATTTAGTTTATTGTTTAAAACAGTTAATACCTAAATAACAAAACATATTTTAAACATGGTTCACGTCATAGTAATAGTTACGTCCCTTTACACGGATCAGTTCACGTAAAAATCCTCAACAGAAAAATACCTTAATTCAATCTACCGCTATCGCTTTCAGGTATATAATGCACCAGTACACAGCATGTATTGTTTAGATTACAGTTATAATAAATTATGTAATTTATCATAAACATATTAGTATAACAAATATCCCGTGTCTATCTGTAATATATATAACGACTAACAAATCTTACAAACAGAGGACACTGTGGAAGATAAGCTTTGCTAAACAGGCTTTTATCTCAATAGATAAAGTGTTTTATTAGTAGATACTAACGTCACTGTACCCAAATTGATACCAATATACGTAAATTTCTCTTTTATGACATTTGTTGCTTGGTGTGCTTCACCTTTTTCTGTTTTTTCGTTTTTGAAAAAGAGCAAACAAACTTTATTTTGATGCTTTGTTTTTGTTATTACAATGCTTACTTTAACTGTTAGAATGATAAATAGCATGTGTCGGAATCTCTAGATTTGTCACATGATGTGTACCCGAATTGATACCCAGCAATAAACAATGTATAAAACTAATATAAATAAATATATATATATTACTATACTGAGTTTATACTGAAAAGTTACATTTTACTGTAAAAATTGTATAAGTGTTTTTTACAACAGTACCTGCGCTAATTTAGTACCCCCCGTAAGACCACGTAATGACTATTGATATTTCAATGATTTAAATTCAGTTTCCTGAAGCATTCACCTAAGCCTATATAGTTCCAATGTGGTGTATATGTCATAGGACCACTATCAATTATTTCTAATGTACTACTAACAGAATTATGGATCAATCAACTTACAAGATACTTGAATCTAGTAACGGTTTTAGTAAAAAAAAACAAGATGGAGATATAACGCTATACCAAGAGTAATTTGCACTTGATTAAATAAATAATGTAAGGCAACTATATTTTTTTTCTATTTCTGTCAAGTGTTTATATCTTAAATTTCATTAGGTAATAATTTTCTTTTTAATGAGGCCTTACGGTTTGAAAAAAACCTCTACTATTATAGTACAGTCAAATAGTTATTGTCGCACGGCCACATTTCTTGGATAACACGTTTCAGACAAAGTTATCAATTACAAAGTTATATTTCAGAGAAAATAACAGAAATAGTTGCATTAAACGAAGCGTAATTATCAACAAGAGGCCCAGAGGGCCTGTATCGCTCACCTGGTTTGTAATGCCAAGTAATGTTCTGAATACAGGTTCATTGTTTCTTTTCTGAAGGAATTTTAATATTAACATCTAAATCCCCTATTGGGCCCCACCCCTCCCGCATCCAGGGGGTCAGAGCCAAAATTTATACAAGTTCTGTTCTCCTTCCCCCAAGGATGTTTATGGCCAAATTTGGTCACAATCCAAGCAAAACTCTAGGACAAGAAGTGATTTATAGGATTTACCTCTATTTCCCCTATTGGGCCCCACCCGTCCTGCCCTTGGGGGGCCAGAGTCAAAATTTATACAAGTTCTGTTCCCCTTCCCCCAAGGATGTTTGTGGCCAAATTTGGTTACAATCCATGCAGAACTCTATGACTAGTAGCGATTTAAAGGATTTACCTCTATTTCCCCTATTGGGCCCCGCCCCTCCTGCCCCCGGGGGGTCAGAGCCAAAATTTATACAAGTTCTGTTCCCCTTCCCCAAAGGATGCTTGTGGCCAAATTTGGTTACATTCCATTCAGAACTCTATGACTAGTAGCGATTTAAAGGATTTACCTCTATTTCCCCTATTGGGCCCCGCCCCTCCTGCCCCCGGGGGACCAGAGCCAAAATTTATACAAGTTCTGTTCCCCCTCCCCCAAGGATGTTTGTGGCCAAATTTGGTTACAATCCATGCAGAACTCTATGACTAGTAGCGATTTAAAGGAAATGTTGACGGACGGACGGACGGACGGACGACGGACGCTGCGCCATGACATAAGCTCACCGGCCCTTCGGGCCAGGTGAGAGAAAAACCACCGACCAGCGGTCAGTACCTGGCAACTGCCTCACATGTGATTCGAACTCGCGACCCAGATGTGGAGGGCTTGTGGTAATATGTCTGGACATCTTAACCACTAGTCCAACGCGGCACCGCAGAATGTGACCTGGACGCTTTGCTGATGACACATCAATGTTTTCCCTTTGGAATAACAGACTGACTTCCTGTCTCACCGTCATTTTTTTCATCTACAGGTACACTTTTTTCATCCTGTACACGCTTTTGCAATTTTGCCTCCTGAAAGAACTTTGTTATGTCAGCCATTACAGAAGACTACGTTAAACATTCGGAAGAAAGACTTTTTGACGGGATACCTCTGGATAATTCCATACCAAATCATTGTCTTTGTTTTTGAGACGCTTGGAAGTATACGGTATTTACAGGCGTCGGCAAGATGTTGCACTATTTGTGTTGAACGCTGTGCTTTCCTTTCATGATTCATTTAGGCTATACTTTGGCACACAATGTATGCCAACATTTAGTAGCTGTATTTGTATTTAGAGTGACGAACGATGTAGCGCAGCACCCGCTCGCAAAAAAATGCAAAGTCCATTATTATCATTATTATTAGTGAGATTTGGCGATAATTGGAGACAGTATAACGTTTTGCCCGTTTCCATATATCGGGATAATATTGATTACTTAACGATTTATTAAAAAAGATTACATACAGGTCCTAATAACTGTCGTTTACCTTTTTTTTATAATTCACCACTAGTCATATCGTGTCTGGTTGCTTTAGAAGCATCTATCATATCAATGGCGTCAGACACGTCTTGGGGTGTGATATTGATTTCACCAAGTTTGAAGGTATGATTTTCATTGATATTTGTTAGAGTTTGATGTTAATTATCAAGTTCAGTTTGTTAGACAAAGTAGTCATTAATTATATTGGCTTACACCGCATACATGGGAGGCCGTCCTTACATGACCATAGCTGTTAATAGGACGTTAATAAATAAAAAAAAAAAAATTCCTTGGTAGTAGTGTATTCGATATTATTTTTAGTCAAAAAGGAGCATAAATGGAAAAAATAAGACATTTTTGTACCATAGAGGGAGTAAGATAAGTAATATTATTGTACATTCAACTTTAGTAAGGCAATTTGTTTTGTCAATTTGCAATCAAATCATATTTAATTAATAATTATACAATGTGACAAGGCAATTGGATGCAACACTCAATGACACTGCCAGAGAGTTGAAACAGGATTAAACAAGAATACTATATGAGGTAAGTGACTACATACAGTGTCGTAGTTAGAATTTCATTTAACCTGTCATTCACTGGCAATCGAGACACCATTGTGGACATTTGTGAGGACATGTCCATATGGAACAAGATCTCTCTCGCGACGGCTAGAGATCCTTTTACCGGAGAGATTTTTGATGGAAATTTTACCGTCGAAATTCCAGGTTTGCAGGATCTTTTTGGATTTAACTAAGTTTCAAGCGTGAAAACATATGGAGTTTCTAATCTTTGTGCGATCCTCATTGACTATAATGTTCTTACAATCTGGAATATTCTTGAACTGTCTCCTCGCCACCATGATATTCCGTTTGGCCTCGCGACAAGCCAACCGAGCAATTATTTATCACAGTTTGTTGTTACAACGATTTGTTGTCCTCTGGTCTGAGACTAGTGCCAGGAAGTTTGCTGACTGTTTCAATTATTATTTCAGTTGCGTTCCCAACACCATTGCTCTCGTCGAAACCGGAAAAATCTAACACATTTTTTGCGACTGAATTGTTCAAGGTCATTTATTTCATATGAAAGATGGTCATTTTAGGATTTAAGCACATTAATTTCAGCTCTGAGTGGCGTTATTTCGTTGTTGACTATAGCCTGTATATCAGGTAACATTATATTTCTGACACTGAGGGCAATTTGCTGAATATCAAAGTCGGACAAGGCGAGTACGTGGGGCTGTCGGGCTGTTGTAGACATGAATTGTGACTGTGTCTGGTTTTGGACCAGTGAGACACCTTGGGATGGGGCCAGCAAAGACGACCCTTTGAAATTGAGTTGCTGAGGCGGGATATAATTCTGTAACAGGAGAGGAGAACATGCCTGGAAAATTAAAACGAAAAAACTAGTTAAGCACAATGTAGAGCCAAACATCTTAGTTTTTGCGAGTTTTGCCAAATACACCGTTGTTACCTTTGCCTTTATGAGTAAAAATTTCCCCTTTAAAAATAGTTTGTGTATGAATACGCCTTTGCGCAATCCTTGTTCTTCGTTTGGCTAATACGATGCAGATTTCTATTCTGGAATTATGAAAACCCCTTTTGCTTTTTTCTGATTCTATTCTTTGGATAGTTCTCGAAACAAGACCTGGAGCTGAAATCTGAATCCCATTTATAAACAAAAGCAATTATTCCTTAAAGATGCTCCACCGCCGACAGAGCATAAATGATATTCATCATTTGAACAATAATTGGCGTTTAATCGTGTATATATATGCCTAATTAGCACAAAAATAACAGAAAATAATTAAGTTCGCCTTTCGTGCATACGCAATCATTACTTCATTCCACATAGGATATAGTGCCACGGAAATTTTTTCGGGATGCAATTAATTATTTTTTATATTTTTAACTTTAAGTAAAATTTCCAAAGGTGGTAATGGTGTAAAGTAAGAAGCTTTTGTAACTGAAGAAAAATACTAAATCGTCTTCTCCTAATTTTGATAGTGAAAAAATATCATTTGTCGGCGGTGGAGCATCTTTAAGTTCCTGGACACCAAAATCTAGTATTCACGCTTTCTGTTATAATCATATGCAAAACAATCAATAGTGAATTCGCAAAAAAAAAAAAAAATAAATAAATAAAAAATAAATAAATAAATAAAATCTCATGTGTGACGTTATGCAGTTTATCTTTCCGACTGTCTGTCTTCAGAATAACCAGAGCGTTATCGGTGTTTATTTCTACCGACTTACCTGTCAATGCTGGTTAATTGTGCTTGACAACCCTATTTCCCGCTTCTAGTACTCTCCAAGTGGAGCTTACGTACCGCTCTACATGGTCCCATGTCCCATACATATCCTGGTTGTCAAAATGACATCCATCATCGGTAACCAAATTGACAATAGCTGTTAATAGGACGTTAATTAATCAAACAAGCAAACAAACAAATCGGTAACCAATTAGCCACCGTAACCTTCAAATGAAGCATCTGTGAACAGTATCAAATCTGAAGTTGTAGTCAAATAACTTCTGTTTGAACCCTCTTCGTTCGTTGCTTAAATATTTTCCCGCCAAAAAACGATCTCTCTTTCAGCATCTGTAGTCAACTACTGCTGAGTTCCACGATAATCTTTCCATAACACACCTGTACATACTATGCGTATGAAAGCGTACACTGTTTCCTAACACTGCATGTGTTGAAATCAACTGTCCAAGGATGGACGCCAAGAATCTGACACTTACAACACGCCTACCTGAATTCAGCTGAAACTCTAAATTGTTTAAGCATTGAATGACCCTTTGTATTTATCCCATACAAAAATGACCCTTTGTATTTATCCCATACAAAAACCCAGCAACTGCAGTTGTTGTACAGGTTCCAAAGAACATCTCTCTTCAGCTAATAAACAAGAGGCCCATGGGCCTTAACGATCATCTGAAAATAATTTCATCAAATTATAACAAGAGGGAGGGAAAACAAATATTTGGTGAAATAGAAACCGAAACAACGGTGTTGGGCAGATTCACTTTACAAAATCATTTCTCATTCCCAACAGGTTGTTTGATAAAATTATGCCAAAATTTTATGACTACTGGCTTTTTCAAAACAAATTCTCATCTTCTCCTATTGGGGCCACGCCCCTCCTGCCCCAGAGAGTGGTCAGAGCCATCATTCATACAAAATTTCTTCACATTTCCTCCAAAGATGTTTCTGGCCAAATTTGGTCAAAATCTAATAAGAATCTTATGACTAGTAGCTTTTGAAGGAATTTTCCTCTATTTCCCCTATTGGGTCCCGCCTCTCAGGTCCCAAGGGGGTCAGAGTCACCATTTATACAAAATCTGTTCCCCTTCTCCGAAGGATGTTTCTGGCCAAATTTGGTTAAATTCCATTAAGAACTTTTTGAGTAGCGAATTAAAGGAAAAGTTTATGCATGGCGCACGACGACGGACCTTAAAATCATCAAGTCAGACCTGGCCTGTTTGCTGATTTCTAGTGTTGGCCCTACAGACTTACCTTCCCCTATTCCGTCGTCCAAATACATAAGAATGTTAATTCCTTTTGTACGTCAGTGTTTTTACCACTTCTTTGGCCACTTTCGTGAAGATGTGTCCTGCTGTACTGATGCCACATGGCAGTACATTAAATACATAAAACTTACCTCGCCAAGAAAATCCAAGAAACTTGCGATGCCAGGAGTATATCATAATATGATGATAGGCGGATTTTAGGTCGAAACTAAATCGAAAATCTGTCTTACTAAATGTGTTTCTTGCCACATTAACGTCCTCATACTAAAACGAAATTGATATAAATGTTGATTGATGTGTCTACAATCTAGGACTAATCTAAGCTTGTCCTTTTTATTACAAGCCACTGTCAGTGGATTGACCACATCGGGCTTCTCTGTTACCATGGCAACACACCCTTTTAAACCAAATTTTGTTTTTCTTGTGTAACAAAATCAACGTTATCTTTTGGCAGACTTATTATTTTCCAAAACAGTACTTTCTGGAGTAATTTTAACAGAATCTTATATCCTTCTCTTATAACAGCTAAAATATGATCATTATGTGTATATTCTCCCACTGATGTACATGGGAAAACAACCTATCAACCAGCGTCGTCCCAGCGACGTTACAGGCAATAGCGTTGCCGTTAGAATTACTCTGGGTATTCAAATGAATAATACAAAATGTACTTATCTGATCATTGATAGGTCTTGGTCCCTAGGGGCACAATTGTAACATCTCTAAGGTCTCTAAAATGACGGTCGTGGTCGTTTACTCCGTTTCCCAATCTGATTAAAACAGATCCTTACAACCACTCCATTCAATAGAGGATCTGACAATATCCCATAAGGGGTCACGTCCAGATGACCTTTATACAACGTGTACTTCAGACCCTAATTAATCAAACAAACAAACAAACACTACCTGTATGCTGAGCGCTAAGCAGGAGCAAAAACTACCACTTTTATAGACTTTGGTGTATCTCGGCCAGGGGACAGTTTGCTTGTTTGATTAATTAACGTCCTATTAACAGCTATGGTCATGTAAGGACGGCCTCCCATGTATACGGTGTGTTGCGTGTATGTTGTGCGAGGTGCGTGTTTTGGGAGACTGCGGTATATTCATGTTGTGTCTTCTTGTATAGTGGAACTGTTGCCCTTTTTATAGTGCTATATCACTGAAGCATGCCGCCGAAGACACCAAGCAACACACCCCACCCGGTCACATTATACTGACAACGGGCGAACCAGTCGTCCCACTCCCTGTATGCTGAGCGCTAAGCAGGCAGAAACTACCACTTTTATAGACTTTGGTGTATCTCGGCCAGGGGACAGAACCTAGAGTCTTCCTCACAAGGGCGAACGCTCAACTTAAGGCCAAAAGTGAGGTGGTGCCAAGGGAGGCATTAGAAAATAGAAAGTCAGATATGAAGAAGAGAAAAAATAAGATCCTAAATTTAGTTGCCTTTTACGATCATGCAATAGGGGCAGCATGTACAACTCTAACGCCCTACCTGCGAATCAAGCTGATTATCGAATTTGTCTGAGCTCTTTCCAATGGTAGTCTAAATTAAAAGTTTCATTAAGATCAGTGCATATTTACCCAAGTTATCGTGTTCAAAAGGTTCCATAATTATTATTGCAAGTCGAATGAAGGTGATTCCAAGATCTTTTCAATGGTAAAGTTTAACGAAGCTGAGTAAATCTTTAATCAAGTTAACGTGTTCACAAGGTCCAATAGTCATTGTTATTGCAACTGCCAATACCTCCGTCAGTTACCGTCGAATGATGCTGATTTTCAACCTCGTTTGAGATATTCTAATATACAGTACCTGAACCGTTTAACGTCCCCAGCCTAACGCAAACGCAACGCAAAAAACCGTCCGTTAGCTAACGCTAAAGATTAACGATTAACGATAAACGATTATCGCAATACCGGAAATACCATTGTTATAATCACGGACACGTCTTGACGGTAAATAAATTACGGATCAATACAAACGAAAGTACAAGAAAAACTGGAGTAAGTTCGGGATTAAAGTTTCTGTATATCATATAAACATTTGCCTATGAAAACTATACGGACACGATGAAGTCAAAGACGACAGTACTCCATTGAAAGTTTCCATGTACAAAATGTACGTTTACAAAATGAATTACATGTGCAACCGTATGTATGGAGAAAGAATGGCATTATTCTAAAGTGTCATATTTACCCGATATTTTAAGAATACTGATAATCACACAATGAAGTCAAACACGACTGTACTCGATACGAAGTTTACACTTCACACCTACGTTTACAAATTACGTGTACAACCGTATGTATTGAGAGAGAATTGTATTATTCTAAGTGTCATATTTGTCCGACATTTTAAGAAATAACAAACAAATTGTTACAACAACACTTTATTGATAATATTACCGTCACAATGTCATAACTTCAGTGAAGCGATCCGGCGTATATGGGTACATGTACTTTAAATGGAAACATATTCACACAAACACATTGAAATGCAGTAAATCAAATTTCCATCTATATGTTTGATTTCTAGTATCGATGTTTCATAACTCAACAATGGTAATAATGAACATCTTATAGTGTTTCCCGCATCAATCACAAGTTTCAGGTTTTGTTTCTTCAGATTGTCGAAAGGCTCTTCCGCTTACAATGGAAAATTGTATTCTCAGAATATTTGTTTCATAACGGATTACACGCTGTATATTACTAGGGTGTACATTCATAAAAGTTCATTGTTTACAATTGACTAGGCATCGATTTTAGGGTCGTACTGTACATTTGCAAATGCATACATACGCCACAGCTACTGTAATAAAGATGAAACATTTGAATTCGTGTTTCGCCATTTGCAGTTCTCTCATTTTATAGTTCATGCATATAATAAAGATATAAAAAATGAAAAATATTTCACTTCCAGTTATTTATATTCAAATTAAGTCAATTATGCATAATAATTGATGACAACGACGATGAAGATAGGGATGCACATGCATACATGTATGTACACTGAAGAAAACTGTAAAATTTCATTGCGACAATTTTCTACGTATATTTGTAACTGGTGTAAGAAATATAGTTATTTGATCACATTTCACATCAAGCAACTCTTCAATTTACAGTTTAAACAAATTAATTATTCATACAGTGTATAAGTGTAAGCTAATTCATTCCAACGTAATCTATAGGAAAGCATATTGCACACATCAAAACTTTGAAATACGACAGTACATATATCTACGTGAAATGTACTGTCACATACGACAGTACATATATGTACGTGAAATGTACTGTCACATATACACAGAGCACATTTTTGTACGGGGCACAGGTAAGTTGGGTATAAAGTTAAACGGCGAATTCCCCGAACACCAACTCTGGTAAAGACAAAAGGGAGGTGTTTATGTAGGGAACCCTTTGAAGTTTAGTTATAGTCTGTTTCAAAATCTTAAATCAACTCGGGTAACTTTTGAACTTGATAAGATACAATAAATGTACAATTTTGTTAATTGCAAGTATTAGTTTAAGTATTTGTATAAATTATTACTAGTTTTTTCCCAAAATAATCATATGATAATACACACTGCACAATATCTATATTTTATAATAGCAATTAATTTAAGCACTATTTTACACAAAGCCTATTTAAAAAAATCACAAATAAATAAAATATAAAGTTTTATTAAATCATCATTTATTTTATTATATCATTTAAGCACTAAGGTAATTCAATGGTTTCCAAAATAATCTCTAATGCTAAGATATGTTATCAAATTGTCTCATATACATTTGGATGTACATATGGTATGCAAAATATTTCATTTCTAGCTAATTTAACCAAGAAGCAGCAGCTGTGATGCTGAGTCGGCGTATGTCATCAAGTCGATGGTTCCTGTCTGGTAGCGGTCTTTCAGGGTTGCCAGGCGTCTGTCGATGTTTACATACTTCTTCTTGCGGGGTTGGGTTGGAGCTCCAGCATCTCTCTGTATCCGGCTGATGTCGTTCATGTTCTGCATGTCCTTGAACATCTGTATAATGGTGTATATGTTGGGATGTGAGTGCATAACTCGTCTCTTCAATTTCCCATGCCATGCTTCCAGGTGGTTTGTAGTGCGTGGACCCTCAGTCAGGAAGTGGTTCCATGTCGTTTTGTCTCCATCTACCCACTGTTCTGTCACGTAGTCGGTGAATGGTAGGAGTGGATGAGGGATGTCGACATCATTGGCATCATTGGCATCCTCCAGGGCCTGGAACCAGACGTCCTCTACACGCTCCATGGGAATGAGGGGGAGCTTTGGAAGAGTCATCCCAGTCGTTGTCTCGAACTTGGTTGAGTTCCTCGTCGAAGATAGATGGTATGGGTCGCACGGACTCTGCACAGCGGTTGCTAATCTGGTTCATGATCTGCTTAGTAACAACGTTGGCTGGGTCAGAGGCATGTGTGTGAGGATGTCTTCCGAAATTGACTGGTATGTCGTTCAATGTTGAGAGGGAGGCTGAACAGCCGGAAGTAGAGCATCTCCAGAAGGTCCTGTCGCCACTTTTACGAGTCTGTCTGTAGATGAAGCCGTCATGGGATAGGTTACGTCCGCCTCTTCTGTTGATGATGAACTTAACGTTGATCTGTGCGTTTGCCATTCCGTGTGTGATAAAATGAAATTACAGTAAATTGGAAAATGCTAGTACAGATTTTTTACAAAATCTATATTACCTAAAACTGGAAACTGAAACAAGTCAGTAATTCTAAGAAAATGATGAGAAATTAAAGGGACAATTCACTCAGGCTAATTCTTTTACATAACCAAGAAGCAAAATATGGCATAAATGTATTGTTCTACATTTCTTATGAAACATAAAACATAAGATATTGACAAATTCCACGTCATTATTTAGTATTTTAATTGATACCGCTGTAATTACAAAACGTTGTTCAATACGATTAAGCAGGTACAATATGTACGCTGTACCCATACCCGAGCCAAAGTCACGCACGTTAAACAAATGAACTACATAACCACTGTGGAGGTGATATAATGATTTTTTAGGCAAAACAATTCACCTAATAAGGTAAAACACACTTCTGTCAGAGCGATTTGAGCAGTTCTAGACAAAAGTAGCATTACTCTACGAGCAAGGGACTGGGTTCGGCATACAGGATATTCGACCACAATGTGTAATGGCGGACAGCGAGTGAGTTTGAACATTTCACACGCATTTCACCACCATGGAATTTTCTGACATATCACAGTAAAACCGACTGATCTAATTTCCATTAGAACTGGGGGTTTTCCGATATATATACAAATTTTAATGTTCTCGTAGAATGAATTGTCCCTTTAAGTATTTGGACAAGAAAATGGTACCTAGTACAATAGTTCTATCAAATATATACACTAAAACTGAAAAGAAACACAAATATTAATCAATAAGAAACAGTAAATTGGAAAATGCTAGTATAGATGTTTTACAAAATCTCTATTACCTAAAACTGGAAACTAAAACAAGTCAGAAATTCTAAGAAAATAATGAGAAATTAAAAAATTTAGTATAATATTTCTATTAAATATTTGCACTTATAAAGCTGAAAAATAGCACAAAAATGTATAGACTCGGACAAAGTCTACTAATAAAAAGAGAAGTTGATAATTCAATGTACAATGTTGACAATTCAAATATCAGAGCAAGTATGATTTTTTTTTCTGAAATATGCCACTGTTTTCTGTATTCTACAGCAGATTGGCAATAATTAACTGTTACCGATTTACTGATCACCTATCAGATGAGTTGATTTACCTGAGATTTACCTGTGATCTTGCAATGAGAACAATTCTGAGATAGACTATAACTCCCTATCAACACACCTTAATCCCTATGTAAACACCCCACCCTACCCAGCGTTGGTGTTCGGGGAAGACCCCAGTTAAACTCCCTCCCAAGAAGGTGTTAATTACAGGTGAACTCCACCCGTGGCCAGCTACAAGGGGTCGACACAAGGTAACACCAGTCGTGACCTATATACCTGTACTGGTAAAATACCCGTGCGCGTCACGCTGGGAATTGAAGAGATTCCAGGTACAAATAACACCGAACACATTTGAGAAGGTGTCCTTGACTGTCCAGTTGAGCTTAAACGTATATCCGTGTCTGATTTGACACGCGTACAGTACGTGTGAAGGCTTACAATGTAACGTACCCCTGCACATTTCGAATTCTCTATACGTGTTCTACATGTAGTTGTAGGTATACTCGTACATTGCAAACATTTACATCATTTTATTCCATTTTCATATAAATACAAGTACTAAATAATTGCGTTTAAAAATATGTACTTGTAAATGCCAAATCTCACCTATTCCCTGTGTTCAAACTCGTCATATTAATGATTTTTAAATTTCACGAATTTATTTACAAATCTCACGAGTCTTTTTTTGCGTTCTTCGTACATTGACAATATTTAACATAACAAGAACAATATTATGCAGCGTGTCTGTAATAACATTTTTCTATTTTTATTATCTGTTTTAGCTATTTTCTTGTGTAATCTTTCAGTTGTCGTGGATTCTTTCTAAAATAATGCTTTTGACATTAATATTCTGTAAGACAGTTTCGTTAATATTTGAATTGCTTTCGCAGAAATCATAGTAACTACAACCACATATATGATATATGTTTCTGATAAAAATAATAAAAAAGGTGATAATAACATTAAGTTTTGAAATGTCATTTAAATACAAGTATTTCAGAACGTTTTCACGGATAGGAGCATACGTCATGTATGCGATCTTGTTACTGTACATATTTTTATTTCAACCACATTTAACACATATATACACCCAAAAGAGATATAAAATGCAATACAATACACTCTATTCATATTTTTTTTATTTCATAGAAGTTATGATAATCGCTTCTACACGGTTAACGTAATATCATATCCGGATCGTCAAAGCATCTCACAGGCATTTGGTTCTATTTTTAGTGGGTAACGTTAGCGGAAGTGGGTCCTGCTAACGATAAACGCAAACGATTTCTAACGCAACTAACGATTAACGATTGCTAACGCAAACTATAACGATTAACGATTGCTAACACAAACTATAACGATTAACGATAAAAACGATTTCAAACGCTAACGATTGCTAACGGAAATAACGCAAACGCAAACGAAACGCAAATTTGGGAACGTTAAACGGTTCAGGTACTTGTAAACCTAAATACAAAGTTTCTTTAAGCTGAGTGTATACTTAGTCAAGTTATCGTGTTCGCAATGCTGATTAATTATTATTGCAAAGGGCAATAGCACTGTAAATTTCAATTTAATCAAGCAGAACAAATCTAATTATAGGTATATAAGATTTCTCCTATGTTAGTCCACATACAAAGTGTAATTAAGCTCAGCGCATATTTACTCAAGTTATTGGGTTCACGTAGTCCATTAATAATTATTAGTACAAAGGGCAATAACTTTATTCATATTTACTCAAATTATTGTGTTCACAAGGAACAAAACACGGACAAATGACTATCGCAATAGGCCTAGTTGAAAACATCAGTGGATGACCTAAACCATACATAGTCCTTTAGTGTAATGCAGACATCAAATCAAACTGCTATGCATAGACTCCAATTGCGCACCTGATAATGGAAAGCACAGTCTTATAATGTGATTTAGTAGATCACTGCCGAAGAAAATCAATCGGGCACAATTTTCTATACTTTGTTGCAGGTTTCCAATTATTTCAATGTTATACATGAGTGATTTTCCGAGGCAGTGCTCCACTACGACACCATTTCGTACCTGTTCGAAAGGTATAGTAGGCTGGGAACACATATTCGTTCTAAATGGCCAATAAAACCATATGAAAAATTTGAGAAATATCCGTGGATTATTTCTCGAGATATAACGGTAACAAACATTAACTGCAAAAATCTAAGATGGCTGTCTGGCGGCCATATTGTTTTTTTCTGATCGGTCGCAAAATCCAATATGCGCAACTATGGCGTTCTTCAAGTCCGTTATGAAAAAAGATCTGGGATATCTGAAATTGGGGTCTAAAACCTGGCTATTTTATCTAAGCCCGAAGAATTAGAAACTAATGTAGTATTGTCATAGGCACTTGAGAGTTATATGTAATTGTAATGCCAAGCGAGGAGACAATATAATTATAATATAATTGGTCTCTTGAAAATTTACAAATCTTTCATTATGCCCAGTTTTGAATACGGTTTTGAGTTATGGGATGGATGTACCCTACACGAATCTGAAACTTTAGAGAGAACCCCGCCCCGACGTAATGGAGCTCGTATTATAACAGACCTTCTATTTTATGCAAAATATCAAGTTTCACTTTCTAAAACAGGTCTAGATACTTACTTTAACAAACAAACCTTCCTTCTAACATACAGCCATCTCCAATTTATTACAGCCATGGCGACAGGATAATATATTTTTCACACTACCGTATTTCACCGACACCCTTACTGAAAATAAGACCCCCATATTTTCCCGTTTTCTAGAAACTGGACTTCAGGAGTCAATTTATTTTTCAGATAGTGTTATTACAATCAAACGGCGAATGCCTCGTTAATTGATGACATTATAACACTTGCAAGACCCAAGCTATGTCTGTGCCGTTAAAATAGAGGGTTAGAATCAAAATTCAATCATATATCATCTGATCGTAATGTCTCCTTCGCGCACACGTATATGTTAATTGGTTCGTGACAATGGAAGTAACCTGCATCAGGCCCAGAGAGTTTTCATTATCCAGGAAAATGGTTCGTCAGTGGGATCGGAATTTTGAACACTTACTAGGCAATGGTAAGGGTACCGGTTTTAGAGAGAAAAGTCTATTCCGTTAGATAATGCCGTGTTTGAGTGGTTTTTGGACGAACGTGTCGAGGGACGAGCCGTCTCCAACTATCAAATCAAGGCTAAGGGGAGAGTACTCGCAAGTCAGCTCCGGGTAGAGACCTTCATAGCATCGGTTGGTGGCTTCGACGATAGAAGCGAAGATTAAACGTTGAGGGATCAACGCAGAAGGACCAATGACAGCCAGAAGCTCCCTGCCGACTATAAGGAGAAGATCACAGCTTTCCTACATAGTACTAAGGCCTCACGACGCCGTCATACCTATACCACGTATAACTTCGCCAACATGGACCAGGCAATGGTACGTTTTGACTCCATTAACATCTCGACAAATGCAATGGTTGGGGAGAAAACGGTTCACATCACCAACACATGTACAGGAAGGACACAGAAACATTGCACGGTGGATTTGTGTGTGGTGCAGTAGGTAAAAAAACCCACACTTTTCATTTTTATCGTTGTGTATTATGGAATCAAAACCATAAAGCATGTAGTAATAATTGTATTAATTTCATCGTTAACTAAGTATTTCAAATAATTATTTAAAATACACACATAAAAACTTTATTCTGAATTTTTCAGGCGTTTACTTTTTTATAATTGATCAAGTAAATATGATATAACTAAATCGTTGAAAAAAACAAGTGTGTTTTTATTCATAAATTATATATGTGTATTTTATTTTGTTTCTCTGGTGAACTTAGCATTAGCATCCGATCATCGCTAACTTTTTCGTCCAATATCAGGATTTCAGCCACGCCGAACGGATGGATGGCAGCTGCCAAGGTATAGAAGTGGGTCACTTGTGGTTGGAGTCCTATCAACGATGATGTCTGTCGACTACTGACACTGGAAAGCTACAGACTGCACACTTGTTGTGGTACGATGGATATGTTCCATCAGAGAGAGACATACATCGTGAAAATTCCCGGAGGTAAATATATAACTTCAAATAATCTGTATTATCGTAACTATTTCATCTCTATGTTTACCGTGTGTAATTTAAATATCTTAACTAATTTTGTATTCATCGAATACTGGTCAAAGATAAATGATGCAAAATTTACATATTTACCGGAACAGCGTGTAGATCTACTATTTATAATTGATCAAGTGTGATATTTAGATATTGTTATGTTTGTGTGTGCCGATTTCTAATGTACCATTTCTAGTTTCAGGTTGTATTGGACTCATTCAGGCTATGGACACAAACGCGAACAAGGTTTTCAAACGTTGGATGAGATAGCAGTGGGCCCGGTGGTTTTAGAATGTCGAAAGAAACAAGAGGGGGCTACATTCAACCAACGAGACAGCACATCATCGACTGGGTCAGCGAGGCATGGCGGAGTGTGTAGCGAACCACCGTTATAGGAGCGTTCCCGTCATGTGGTTTATCAAACTCCTTGTCTAGATTTGAGGACGACCTGACCCCTGCATGAATTAATACACGTTCGAACATGTAAAATGTGAGAAAAGTTATAGCAGAAATTTATATTAGATATAAATTCATTTAATGTCATAACTAGGGAAAAAGTGAAATACTGATTTTTCTTCAGTAATCTATCGAAACTATCAGGTTTAATAAAATAAGCTTTGAAGAAATACACATAAGATACAAGCCTTATATATGTTTAGTTAGAAACAACTAGTGATGTTCACTGTAAAAATGTCAAACGAAACTGTAGACCACACCTTGGTTTCGTGGTCTGACCGTAAATATGATGTATGTATTATGTGAGGATGTGGGCCTTGACGTCACTTAGATCGACATACCTACAGGAGGAGCTCGACTACCCGTGCACATGACATTTTTTTTGACAGAAGACGAGACTCTTTTGTTTTGTTAAGTGGATTTGATAAATTGTCATTGTTATTCTGTAATAAAACGTTACTTAATTTTATTTCTGGTCTATGTTGTTATAAGCAATGTTAGTACTTCATAAAAAATCACCTACATAAAAAATCACCTACGACATAACTTGTAGGATCCTGTCGGAACAGTCGGGCAAACAGACCTAATTTCACGGATACACATACAAGTATTTTGTTTGTTTGATTTATTAACGTCCTATTAACAGCTATGGTCATGTATGGACGGCCTCCCAAGTATGCGGTATGTTGTGCGAGGTGCGTGTTTTGGGAGACTGCGGTATATTCATGTTGTGTCTTTTTATAGTGCTATATCACTGAAGCATGCCGCCGAAGACACCAAGCAACACACCCCACCCGGTCACATTATGCTGACAACGAACCAGTCGTCCCACTCCCTGTATGCTAAGCAGGAGCAGTAACTACCACTTTTATAGACTTTGGTGTGTCTCGGCCAGGGGTGAACGCACAACTCAAGGCAAAAAGTGAGGCGGTGTCAAGGGAGGCATTAGGAAAGATAAAGTCAGTTAGGAAGAAGAGAAAAGATAAGATCCTAAATTTACTCGCCTTTTACGATCATGCAATAGGGGCAGCAGGTACAATTCTAACACCCTACCTGCAGGGCAGACATACAAGTAAACATCTATAAATTAATTAGGGATGAGTTTATGTTGACCGTGGGTAGTGTAGTCAGGGACACTGTAAAGGACTCCCGAAGTGGTGAACCTGTGTAAATTTAGTGTGTTGCAATTTGTGACTGTGATGTTGGCATAGTACAAAACACAGGTGGGAATGATCAGGTAGACTGTATGATTGCTTTACTTCAGAATTGAGTAATATCATATTTGTGAAATACCCAAGTCTGTGCCAAAATTATTTCAGGAATTCTGGAAATCCTTAGTTGAGCGTTCGCCCCTGTGAGGAAGGCTCTGGGTTCTGTCCCCTGGCCGAGACACACCAAAGTCTGTAAAAGTGGTAGTTTCTGCTCCTGCTTAGCGCTCAGCAAAAAGGGAGTGGGACGACTGGTTTGCCCGTTCTCAGTATAATGTGACCGGGTGGGGTGTGTTGCTTGGTGTCTTCGGCGGCATGCTTCAGTGATATAGCACTATAAAAAGGGCAAAAGTTCCACTATACAAGAAGACACAACATGAATATACCGCAGTCTCCCGAAACACGCACCTCGCATAACATACACGCAACACACCGCATACATGGGAGGCCGTCCTTACATGACCATAGCTGTTAATAGGACGTTAATTAATCAAACAAACAAACAAACAAAGGTCGAATACTGTAGAAATTTCCTTAGATTATTAATTTAAAAGTAAACACAAGCTACTAAATACATCTACCGGACCGGTCATGTAAAAAGAAGAGACTAGGCTCCACATCATCTGCGAGATCCTGTCTCTTAGATGACGCCGTGTTTGAGAGATTTTGGACGAGCGCGCCGGCCAAAGCACGAGCCATCTCAAACTTCCAGCTCCAGGCCAAGGGGAGAGAACTCGCATGTCAGCTTAGGGTATAAAACGTCATTGTATCGGGTGGGAGACATTGACGATGGGAATGGCGATGCAGCGCCGGCCTACGTAGAGGGACCAACGACAGCCAGAAGCTCCCTGCCGACTATAAGCTTTCCTAGATGGACTACACAATATACAACATTGCCAACATGGGGCAGACAATGGTTCGTTTTTACTAATCCCATAGTAGTTGGGGAGAAGACAACGTGCATCACAAACACGAGATTAGTATGTATAAGTAACAAGAGATCCCAGAGGGATCTTGGCGCCCACCAAAGATTGATCTATGTCTGACAAATGAAAGAGGGATCTTTTCTCTGCTTTTCAAACTTACACTTCTTTTTTCTGCTTTTCAAACTTTAAACTATCAAAATCCAAGATGGTGGTCGCAAAATGCAATAGGCAGAACTAGGGTCCTAGGGGAACCTACATATGAAATTTGAGAACAATCCCTTCAATACTTTCTGAGAAATAGCGGTAACAAACTTTAACTATCAAAATCCAAGATGGCTGCTGGTCGGCCATCTTGTTGACCGATCAGTTCCAAAATGTTATATGCAGAACTAGGGTCATAGAGGAGCCTACATATGAAATTTGAGAACAATCCCTTCAATACTTTCTGAGAAATAGCGGTAACAAACTTTATCTATCAAAATCCAAGATGGCCACCGGTCGGCCATATTGTTGACCGATCAGTCCCAAAATGCAATATGCACAACTGGGGTCCTAGGGGAACCTACATATGAAATTTGAGAAAGATCCCTTCAGTGCTTTCTGAGAAATAGCGGTAACAAACTTTAACTATCAAAATCCAAGATGGCTACCTGGCGGCCATCTTGTTGACCGATCAGTCCCAAAATGCAATATGCACCACTGGGGTCCTAGGGGAACCTACATATGAAATTTGAGAAAGATCCCTTCAGTGCTTTCTGAGAAATAGCGGTAACAAACTTTAACTATCAAAATCCAAGATGGCGGCTTGGCGGCCATCTTGTTGACCGATCAGTCCCAAAATGCAATATGCACTACTAGGGTCCTAGGGGAACCTACATATGAAATTTGAGAACAATCCATTCAGTACTTTCTGAGAATTAGCCGTAACAAACTTTAACTATCAAAATCCAAGATGGCGGCTGGTCGGCCATCTTGTTGACCGATCAGTCCCAAAATGCAATATGCACAACTAGGGTCCTAGGGGAACCTACGTGTACATATGAAATTTGAGAAAGATCCCTTCAGTGCTTTCTGAGAAATAGCGGTAACAAACTTTATCTATCAAAATCCAAGATGGCCACCGGTCGGCCATCTTGTTGACCGATCAGTCCCAAAATACAATATGCACAACTGGGGTCCAAGGAGAACCTACATATGAAATTTGAGAAAGATCCCTTCAGTACTTTCTGAGAAATAGCGGTAACAAACTTTAACTATCAAAATCCAAGATGGCTACCTGGCGGCCATCTTGTTGACCGATCAGTCCGAAAATGCAATATGCACAACTAGGGTCCTAGGGGAACCTACATATGAAATTTGAGAAAGATCCCTTCAGTACTTTCTGAGAAATAGCGGTAACAAACTTTAACTATCAAAATCCAAGATGGCTACCTGGCGGCCATCTTGTTGACCGATCAGTCCCAAAATGCAATATGCACAACTAGGGTCCTAGGGGAACCTACATATGAAATTTGAGAAAGATCCCTTCAGTGCTTTCTGAGAAATAGCGGTAACAAACTTTAACTATCAAAATCCACGATGGCTACCTGGCGGCCATCGTGTTGACCGATCAGTCCCAAAATGCAATATGCACTACTACGGTCCTAGGGAACCTACATATGAAATTTGAGAACAATCCCTTCAGTACTTTCTGAGAATTAGCCGTAACAAACTTTAACTATCAAAATCCAAGATGGCGGCTGGTCGGCCATCTTGTTGACCGATCAGTCCCAAAATGCAATATGCACAACTAGGGTCCTAGGGGAACCTACATATGAAATTTGAGAAAGATCCCTTCAGTACTTTCTGAGAATTAGCCGTAACAAACTTTAACTATCAAAATCCAAGATGGCGGCTGGTCGGCCATCTTGTTGACCGATCAGTCCCAAAATGCAATATGCACAACTAGGGTCCTAGGGGAACCTACATATGAAATTTGAGAAAGATCCCTTCAGTGCTTTCTGAGAAATAGCGGTAACAAACTTTAACTATCAAAATCCAAGATGGATGCCTGGCGGCCATCTTGTTGACCGATCAGTCCTAAAATACAATAGGCACAACTAGGGTCGTAGGGGAACCTACATATGAAATTTGAGAAAGATCCCTTCAGTACTTTTAGAGAAATAGCGGTAACAAGAATTGTTAACGGACGGACGGAAGGACGGACGGACGGACGGAAGGACGGACGGACCACGGACGAAAGGCGATTTGGGCTAAAAACAACAACAAAAAAGTATATAGAGTTGCAAAGGAGAATTATTGTTATACCATCATTTGATTTATAAAACATCGCCGGGTGCGTATACTGGGCATTTGATTGTTATTTTTCTAACTCCAAATCACTGACACTAGTTTCATGGTGTACTATTATTTCCTTAATGTGACCGGATGGGATATGTTGGTGTCTTCGGCGGCATGCTTCAGTGATATAGCACTATAAAAAGGACAACAGTTCCTCTATATAAGAAGACACGAAACTAACAGAACACAGTTTCCCAAAACACGCACCTCGGTCTTCTCACACGCTACACACTGCATGCAATGGACGCCGTCCATACATGACCGTTTGTTTGCTTGATTTATTCACGTCCTGTTAACAGCCGAAGACACCAAGCAACACACCCCATCCGGTCACATTATATTGACAACGGACGAACCAGTCGTCCAACTCCCTGTCCCTAAAATTCCAACGGGCGGTTTAATTATATGGTATGTAGTATTCAATATTCCGGGGTTATTAATTGAATATACTAATAAACACATACATTATTTAAAACAAAGAATATATATATACCAAAGAAACAGAATTTAATAAAGGATGAAAACTAATTGACCCGTGCCATATCTGGGCCTCGAACGCACGATCTACAGCGCCTAATCGCGTAGCCAAACAATTTATCATATGCACTATGTACTGTTAATGCAAAGGTTAAATTGTAATTTCCTGTTGAAATTGAATATATGTATATCCGTCCCATGTTCTTTAATGAATCGATCCGAAATGTTAGTAACATATTGTTGTAGATATAAAACAATAACTGCAGCTGGTATAGGCGATATTTCGAATAATGTGACGTGCCTAATTCTAAATGTAACAAGAGGCCCAGAGGGCCTGTATCGCTCACCTGGTTTGAAATGCCAAGTAATGTTCTGAATACAGGTTCATTGCTTCTTTTGTAAAGGAATTTTAATATTAACCTCTAAATCCCCTATTGGGCCCCGCCCCTCCTGCCCTCAGGGGGTCAGAGCCAAAATTTATACAAGTTCTGTTCCCCTTCCCCCAAGGATGTTTATGGCCAAATTTGGTCACTATCCAAGCAAAACTCTAGGACAAGTAACGATTTATAGGATTTACCTCTATTTCCCCTATTGGGCCCCACCCGTCCTGCCCCCGGGGAGCCAGAGCCAAAATTTATACAAGTTATGTTCCCCTTCCAAAAAAGATGTCTGTGGCCAAATTTGGCTACAATCCATGTAGAACTCTTGGGACAAGTAGCGATTTAAAGGATTTACATCTATTTCCCCTATTGGGCCCCACCCCTCCAGCCCCCGGGGGGCCAGAGCCAAAATTTATACAAGTTCTGTTTCCCTTCCAAAAAAGATGTTTGTGGCCAAATTTGGCTACAATCCATTGGCCCTGCAGGTAGGGCGTTAGAATTGTACCTGCTGCCCCTATTGCATGATCGTAAAAGGCGACTAAATTTAGGATCTTATCTTTTCTCTTCTTCCTCACTGACTTTATCTTTCCTAATGCCTCCCTTGGCACCGCCTCACTTTTGGCCTTGAGTTGAGCGTTCGCCCCTGTGAGGAAGGCTTTGGGTTCTGTCCCCTGGCCGAGACACACCAAAGTCTATAAAAGTGGTAGTTTCTGCTCCTGCTTAGCGTTCAGCATACAGGGAGTGTGGGACGACTGGTTCGCCCGTTGTCAGTATAATGTGACCGGGTGGGGTGTGTTGCTTGGTGTCTTCGGCGGCATGCTTCAGTGATATAGCACTATATAAAAAGGGCAACAGTTCCACTATACAAGAAGACACAACACGAACATACTGCAGTCTCCCAGTACACTCACCTCGCACAACATACACGCAACACACCGCATACATGGGAGGCCGTCCTTACATGACCATAGCTGTTAATAGGACGTTAATAAATCAAACAAACAAACAAACAAAAGACTAGTAGCGATTTAAAGGATTTACCTCTATTTCCCCCTATTGGGCCCCGCCCCTCCTGCCCCCGGGGGACCAGAGCAAAAATGTATACAAGTTCTGTTTCCCTTCCCCCAAGGATGTTTGTGGCCAAATTTGGTTACATTCCATTCAGAACTCTATGTCTAGTAGCGATTTAAAGGATTTACCTCTGGGGTGTGTTGCTTGGTGTCTTCGGCGGCATGCTTCAGTGATATAGCACTATAAAAAGGGCAAAAGTTCCACTATACAAGAAGACACTACATGAATATACCACAGTCTCCTAAAACACGCACCCCGCATAACATACACTCAACACATCGCATGCATGGGAGGCCGTCCTTACATGACCCTGGCTGTTAATAGGACGTTAACTAATCAAACAAACAAACAATGGTTACAATCCATGCAACACTCTAGGACAAGTAGCGATTTAAAGGATTGACCTCTATTTCCCCTTTTGGGCCCCGCCCCTCCTGCCCCTCGGGGGGGGGGGGGGGGGGCAGAGCCAAAATTTATACAAGTTCTGTTCCCCCTCCCCCAAGGATGTTTGTGGCCAAATTTGGTTACAATCCAATGCAGAACTCTAGGACAAGTAGCGATTTATAGGATTTACCTCTATTTCCCCTTTTGGGCCCCGCCCCTCCTGTCCCTGGGGGTCAGAGCCAAAATTTATACAAGTTCTGTTCCCCCTCTCCCAAGGATGTTTGTGGCCAAATCTGGTTACAATCCATGCAGAACTCTATGACTAGTAGCGATTTAAAGGAAATGTTGACGGACAGACGGACGACGCGCCATGACATAAGCTCACCGGCCCGGTGAGCCCTTCGGGCCAGGTGAGCTAAAAACGTGACGAATAGGATAAAACTAATAACACTATCGAATTACTCATCAGTGTTTATCGGAGGATACCACAGTGTCCGACCAGTTGAAATTTGGCTGTTTTCCGATGTGTTTGGATACCTAGTGACATTTATACTTCATTATATATATTGCATCATATACCCAATTAAAGATAAATTATCTGGCTGTCGATTGAGAGTATTCCAATTGTGAACACTTTTACGGCTTGTTAAAAATCATACTTATTCTGAAAATTGGTAGTGTAATGTGGCCGGCCGAGTTATATACCTTGACATAGTATTACATATATATAGAGAGAGAGACAAGATATCCCAGAGGGATCTTGGCGCCCACCAAAGAATGATGAATGTCTGACAATGGAAAGAGGGATCTTTTCTCTGCTTTTCTAACTTAATCAAACATACTACATACAAATCGTGAGACAGATAGCTTCAGTACTTTTGAAGAAATAGCAGTAATAATCTTCAACTATCAAAATACAAGATGGCACCCTGTCAATCTGATTAAAAACACAGATCCTTATAACCAATCCGTTCAATAGAGGCCTCTTTTCCAACGTAGTGATAATAAGGATCTGTATTTTAATCAGATTGCTTTATATCAAACACAAGACCAGACGAATTATTATTGTGCTTCAGTTACAAAAGCTACTTACTTCACACTATTAGCACCATTGAAAAGTTTGAGCTTCTCATTTTAGTTCTATATAAAAATATGAAAAACTAATTACTTGCATCCCGAAAAAAATCCGTGACACTATGTCCTATATGGAATAAAGTACTGATTAAGCATATACCAAAAGCTAAGATAAAATAAATTATATATGTACTTTTGAGTTAATTAGACATATGTATGCATGATAAAACACCAGTTATTGTCAAATGATGAGTATCGCTTATGCTCTGTCCGCGGTGGAGCATCTATAAGAAATGATTTTTATTTTTGATGTCCTTATATTTACATTTCAAGCGACTATTTCTTTTAAATTCAATGTTCCGATAGAATAAAACTTCGTTTTTTAACGTTATACGATTGATGTAACAGTCGAATAAATGATGGAATCATGGAACAGCTGACTCCATTATGGCAGAAAAAAATTCATAAAGTACACAAAATTTATTTCCATAATAACACTTTTTTATTCCATTCCAAGATTAATTAAAAAAAAAAAAATACAAAAAACAATATAGGCCAAATCTGATGCACATTAACACTACTTGCGGACGTCAGTGTTCTGGTGCATATGTCTTAGCGCGACAACCGACTGCGTTTACACAGGTGTAAACCATTTATTCAGCTGGTAAGGTTATAAAGCAAAGGAAAAACGGAAATGTTAATGCTGAGGTTATTAATTGGATATACCACTAATCATACACGTGTTATATGTATCCTTCCCATGTCCTTAATGAAATCATCGATCCTTAATGTTAGTAACATATTGTTGTAGAAATATGGGTAAATAATGTTTTTTTATTGCAGCTAATATGGTGATATTTCGGATTATGTAACGTGCCCACTTCTAAATGTTAAAACGTGACGAATATGATTAAACTAATAACACTTTCGAATTAATCAACAAATTTGTAATCGACGCGACAAATATCCATATAGGATATAGTGCGACGGATTTTTTTCGGGATGCAATTAAAGTGAACAGTCGGGCAAGGATGGCTAAAGTCGGTAAAAATATTGTGAATGTATCCAGTATAATTTCCTATGAAATAGAAAAATAAAATCTCTCGTCATAATCTATCTGCGTACGAAGAAATTAATTTAAAGTATAGGAATCCTAAAACGTCCTCCCGGCTGACTATGTCCGTGGTTACATTTCCAGGCAGCCTCGCTTTCAATGCTTTCAACTTTTTTTTTTCTTTAAATGGTCAGAACTGGGAAACGTAAGCAGAACTTGACCGTCGTATTAATATATGAGAACTTTTGGAAAGGCCAATGAACGCATTTAGACTGGTATTCTTTGCCCGATTATTCACTTTAATTATTTTTCATATTTTTTAACTTAAAGTAAAATTAGAATCTCAAACTGTTCAATGGTGTAAAGTAAGTAACTTTTGTAACTGAAGAAAAATACTAATTCGTCTGTTCCTGTTTTTGATAGTGAAAAAAATACCATTTGTCAGCGGTGGAGCATCTTTAAAGTTAATCGTAATGTATATAGAATTATAATTCTCATCAGAGCAACACGTGGAACCATTGACCCCTCCGGACTTCTATAACGAGAGGAGATGAATCTTAGGAACTTTGGCCAATCACATACGAGTTCCTGTAATTGGAGAGACATTTAAAAGTCATTTAACAAACATCGTCATAACATATTTTGTTCTATATGTTGAAATGGTTTTCGTAAAATATAGTTATGCTTATATTATTTGTAATATATTAAAGATGCTCCACCGCTGACAATTGGTATTTTTTCCACTACCAAAAAAACAGGAACAGACAATTTAGTATTTTTCTTCGGTTACAGTTTTGTGTTAATTAGGCATCTATATACACGATTAAACACCAATTATTGTTCAAAAGATGAATATCAATGTATGCTCTGTCGGCGATGGAGCACATCTTTAAATACATCAAAATTAAGGCATGTCCCGCTAAACATAAACAATATATAATTGCAGAGGGGATGTACCCTTTCGATTTTCGGTTGAAAGAAGCAACTTAGTTACTACATCAATACTAACATTTCTACCTCAAACCCTGGTCGAGAAAAACATATATACTTGTGCAATAAACATTTCAGTGGTACCATTATTACAACTTAATCTATGAAAGTTTTGGGAAATATGATAAAATACCAATCTGAATTAAAATACAGATCCTTATTATCACTCTAATTGAACGGAGTGGTTATAAGAATCTGTATTTCAATCAGATTGGATAAAATACCAACATAAAGTAAATGTCTGCTATTCTTTCTAAGCGATTTAATAATGTAACACCCCCAACGCTGCCTCATGTTTGACCTGAAATTGCGTACTGCGAGATACAAATTGTAGATTCCTTAGGTTATACATAGTGCTGGTCGGCTGAGGCATTCTGGGATTCTGAGACTCGACTAACCATAATATATTTTTGTTATAACATTGTTACATGTAATTTTTTACACTATTGAAAACCGTCAGATTTGATGAGTTAGTTGTGAAAATAATTCCAATGAATGTCAAAATCTTGTTTTTTTTATTCTTTATATATGTTTAGATAGAAGAATACACTGCACAAATATTTTTATATTCACTAATAACTTTGACGGAATGTGAATTGAAATGGTAGACCACAACTTAGCTTCATGATCTAACTTTAACCACGTGTACTCATTTCAATGCATTGTTGATGTGAATATAATGATTGTGTACTGCTAAAATCGTTTTCAGCTCTTTTTGTACATATGAAATTAAAACTTATACATTGTATGTATTGCGATTCACAAATGATTGTGAATAAAATATTAAAAGGTCTTTTTAATTCGGAAGTGATAATTAATTACGTAACATGTAACTTAAAAATATTATTTCAAAAAGTGAAATCTATGCTGCAACTTTGAAAAAATAATTCTTTTAAAATTTGCTTACGTCAATTTAGTCCTGTGATTGATAACTATTGTTTTGATTATTTCTATGCTTTAATGTATATGCACACGACTCACGACCAAATAATAAATGCGATGATATAAACTTTAATGAATAAAACAAACAAGTGTATTTGTACATATTTGGTAAGCGTGTATTTAACTTAGACTTAAACCACTTGTTAAGTTTATGCAAAATGAAATAAAAAACACCATGTATACGTACGGTTCGAATGTCGGTAGGAACGTAGTACGATAGTAAAATTTGTTTTATTATTTTAACATCCTTTTAGCAAGGTAGTAAAAACGAAACATAATAAATGACAAAAACTAGGACAGGATATATTTCTTAAACTCATATATAATTATAGAGCACGAGTAAGAAAAATATATTATAAAATAAAACTATCAAAATTTACCAAACTCTGCAACATGGCTTGACTAAGATCTATTACCAGCTCAGAATGGTAAAACGTTGGTCCACTGCAATGTAATTCTATATGATTACAATGAAATACTCATATAAATCACGAGTAATTTACAAATAACGTGTAATTGCTTGAAACAATTGTTATCAAATTAAATAGCCATCAAATCCATTTCGATCGTTTCCTGTTTTACACGTAGGCGCGTGGTTATATAAATCAGGCCGTAGGCATAATCACCACACATCATCAACTGATACGCTGTACCGTACGGCTCACGTAAGTAATCCTTGTTTCTACGTCAATAATTTTGTATTTTTTTTTATAAATGATTTAATGCAATGTATGGCTACAGCTTGCAAGTGTATATTCAGCATACTAATACCAGTTAAACAAAGCTGTCTTGTTTAAATTTCAATATTAATACTTAATTTAATGCAATGCAACCGTAATGTTATGACAATTATGTATAATTGCTGTGATATTATATTAAAGAGACTATCTAATGTTTACTAACAGAGTGGACTCTAGGATGATAAGCTTTGCTACAAAGGTTTTATCTTCAACATATGAAAATTTCATTAGTATTAAAAACAAGAAAGTTACATGATTGGAGTTTACGTCAGTCGACAGACGAATGACA